>NC_057401.1:49105080-49107510 GCF_019320065.1 Cervus canadensis | reverse complement strand
TTTCATTTGAGAAAGAACTATGAACATTAATTAACTGCTAATGATATCAACTTCTAGTCACAACTTTTTGTGAAAACAATTTGTTTCCCATTATGAATATACATTTTAAAATTATGTGAAATGTCAAAGTATTTTATTCCATTTGTATGATTCCAGATATGCCTTTCTTTCATGAGACAGTTAGTTATTTGAAATACACACAGTATGGTTTCACATAGATAAGAGATGTAAACTATTGCCTGAATTCAATTTAATTATAACTGAAAATAGCTATTCATGAAGTTGAAATGCATATAATGATTCATGAATTAAATATATTGCTACAGTACAGACACTGGTGACATATCAAGAATGAAAACAAAATATAAATAAATATGTATATGGCACGATCATTTTAACATGCTAGAAAATGTTAATATTGTTTTGGACTTTCATACATTTGTCATTTTTTTTCTTTAGTTGTAAAAAATGTAAAAAAAAAGATAAAATATTTATTTCTAGTTAAAAACACTAGAATGATTGTAAAACACAATGCTACCACGTGTATATGTGTGCACACACAGACAACATATATACATATATATTTATATATGCATATATTAAGACATGTATTTTATATAAAGCAAATCAAACATTATATGTGTATTTATGGTTGATTCACACTGTTGTGTTGTTGGAAGATGGTGTTTGCTAGGACCAGTGGGTTCTCTTGGCAAAATTCTGTTAGCCTTTGCCCTGCTTCATTTTGCACTCTAAGGCTAAACTTGCCAGTTATGACAGGTATCTCTTGATTTCCTACTTTTGCATTCCAGTCCCCTATGATGAAAAGGACATCTTTTTGAGTGTTAGTTCTAGAAGGTCTTGTAGGTCTTCATAGAAATGTTCAACTCCAGATTCTTCAGCATTAGTGGCTGGGGCATATCCTTGGATTACTATCATATTGAATGGTTTGCATTGGAAATGAACAGAGAGCAGTCTGTCATTTTTGAGATTACACACAAGTACTGAATTTGGGGTTCTTTTGTTGACTCTGAGGGCTACTCCTTTTCTTCCAAGGGATTCTTGCCAACACTAGTAGATATAATGGTCATCTGAATTAAATTTTCCCATTCCAGTCCATTTTAATTCACTGATTCCTGAAAGGTTGATGTTCACTCTTGCCAACTCCTATTTGACCACTTCCAATTTATCTTGATCCATGGACCTAACACTCCAGGTTCCTATGGAATATTGTTCTTTACAGCATTGGATTTAATTTCACCATCAAACAAATTTACAACTGGGCATTGTTTCTGCTTTGGCTTAGCCGTTTCATTCCTTTTGGATTATTCCCCTCTTCTTTAGTAGTATACTGAGCACCTACTGACCTGGGGATTTCATCTTTCAGTGTCATATTTTTTTGCCTTTTTAATACTGTTCATGAGATTCTTAAGAATGCTGAAGTGGTTTGCCATTCCCTTCTCCAGAGGACCACATTTTGTCAGAACTCTCCACCATGACGCATCCATCTTGGGAGGCCCAAAAAGGCATGGTTCACAGTTTCATTGAGTTAGACAAGGCAGTGACCTTTATGAACAGTTTGGTTAGTTTTCTATGATTAAGGTTTTTATTCTGTCTGCCCTCTGATGGATGAGGATAAGAGGTTGAGGAAGCTTCCTGATCGTCAATACCAAAATAAGATTGATCATATTCTCTGCAGCCAAAGATGGAGAAGATCTATAAGATTAGCATAAAGAAGACCAGGAGCTAACTGTGGCTCAGATCATGAACTCCTTATTGCACAATTCAGAGTTAAATTATAAAAAGTAGGGAAAACCACTAGGCCATTTGGATATGATCTAAATCAAATCACTTATGAATATACAGTGGGAGTGACAAATAGATTCCAGGGATTATATCTGATAGAGTGAGTGAAGAACTATGGAAAGAGGTTTGTAGCTAACATTGTATAAAGGCAGTAATCAAAACAATTCCTAAGAAAAAGAAATTCAAAAAGGCAAAACGGTTGTCTGAGGAGACCTTACAAATAGCAGAGAAAAGAAGAGAAGCTAAAGGCAAAGGAGAAAAGGAAAGATATACCTATCTGAATGCAGAATTCCAAAGATAGCAAAGAGAGATAAGAAAGCCTTCCTCTGAAAATGAAAACACAACAACCCAAAACCTATGGGACACTGTAAAAGCAGTGCTAAGGGGAAGGTTCATAGCATTACAGGCTTACATCAAGAAACAAGAAAAAAGCCAAATAAATAACCTAACTCTACACCTAAAGCAATTAGAGAAGGAAGAAATGAAGAACCCCAGGGTTAGCAGAAGGAAAGAAATCTTAAAAATTAAGGCAGAAATAAATGCAATAGAAAACTAAAGAGACCATAGCAAAAATCAACAAAGCTAAAAGCTGGTTTTTTGAAAAAATAAACAAAATTGACAAAC
>NC_057401.1:48982772-49105070 GCF_019320065.1 Cervus canadensis | reverse complement strand
AAAAAAGAAAGCCTTCCTCAGTGATCAGTGCAAAGAAATAGAGGAAAACAATAGAATGGGGAAAACTTGAGCTCTCATCAAAAAAATTATAAATACCAAGGGAATATTTTACACAAAAATGGGCACAATAAAGGACAGAAATGTTATGGACCTAACAGAAGCAGAAGACATTAAGAATAGGTAGCAAGAAGACCCAAAGAACTATCCAAAAAAGATCTTAATGATCTGAATAATCAAAATGGCATGATCACCAACCTAAAACCAGACATCCTGGGTTGCAAAATCAAGTGGGCCTCAGGAAGCATCACAACAAACAAAGCTTGTGGAGGTGATGGAATTCCAGTTGAGCTATTTCCAATCCTAAAGGATGATACTGTGAAAATGCTGCACTCAAAATTTGGAAAACTCAGTAATGGCCAAAGGACTGGAAAAGATCAGCTTTCATTCCAAATCCAAAGAGGGACAAGGCCAAAGAATGTTCAAACTACCACAACACTGCACTCATTTCAAATGCTAGCAATGTAATGCTCAATACCCTCCAAAGCAGGCTGCAGCATTATGTGAACCAAGAACTTCCAGATGTACAAGGTGGATTAAGAAGAGGCAAAGAAACATTTGCCAACATGTGGTGGATCAAAGAAACAACTAGAGAATTCCAGAAAAAGACATCTTTTTCTGCTTTATTGACTATGCTAAAGCTTTTGACTGTGCAGATCACAACACACAGTGTAAAATTCTTAAAGAGATGGGAATACCAGACCACCTTACCTGTCTCCTATGAAACCTGTATGCAGATCAAGAAGCAACAGTTGGAACCAGACATGGAACAATGAACGGTTTCCAAACTGGGAAAGGAGCACAACAAGGCTGAGTATTGTCACCTTGCTCATGGAACTTACATGCAGAGTACATCATGTGAAATGCTGGGCTGCATGAAGCACAGGCTAGAATTGAGATTTCCAGGAGAAATATCAATAACCTCAGATATGCAGATAACACCAACCTTCTGGAAGAAAGTGAAGAGGAACTAAAGAGCCTCTTGATAAAGGTGAAAGAGAAGAGTGAAAGATCTGGCTTAAAACTCAACACAGAACAAACAAAATATCATGGCATCTGGTCCCATCATTTCATGGAAAATTGACGGGGAAACAATGGAAACAGTGATAGACTTTACTTTTCTGGGCTCCAAAATCACTGCAGATGTTGACTGCAGCCATGAAATTAAAAAACACTTGCTCCCTGGAATAAAAGCCATGACCAACCTAGATAGCATATTAAAAAGCAGAGACATTACTTTGCCGATGGAGTTTCATATCAGTTCAGTTCAGTCACTCAGTCGTGTGCGACTCTTTGTGACCCCCATCGACTGCAGCACGCCAGGCCTCCCTGTCCATCACCAACTCCCAGAGTTTACTTAAACTCATGCCCTTTGAGTCGGTGGTGACATCTAACCATCTCATCCTCTGTCGTCCCCTTCTCCTCCTGCCTTCAATCTTTCCCAGCATCAGGGTCTTTTCAAATGAGTCAGTTCTTTGAATCAAGTGGCTGGAGTAATAGATTTCTGCTTCAGCATCACTCCTTCCAATGAATATCCAGGACTGATTTCCTTTAGGCCTGACTGGTTTGATCTCCTTGCAGGTAAGGGACTCTCAAAACTCTTCTCCAACACCACAGTTCAAAAGCATAAGTTCTTTGGCACTCAGGTTTCTTTATAGTCCAACTCACATCCGTACATGACTACCGGAAAAACAATAGTTTTGACAAGATGGATCATTGTTAGCAAAGTAATGTCTCTGCTTTTTAATATGCTGTCTAGGTTGGTCATAAATTTTCTTCCAAGAAAAAAATTTCCTCTTTTAATTTCATGGCTGCAGTCACCATCAGCAGTGATATTGGAGTAAAAAAATAAAATAAAATAAAATAAAGTCTGCTACTATTTCCACTGTTTTCTCATCTATCTGCCATGAAGTGATGGGACCAGATGCCATGATCTTAGTTTTCTGAATGTTGACCTTTAAGCCAACTTTTTCACTCTCCTCTTTCAATTTCATCAAGAGGCTCTTATGTTTGTCTTCACTTTCTGCCATAAGGGTGGTGTCATCTGCATATCTGAGATTACTGATATTTCTCCTGGTAGTCTTTATTTTAGCTTGTACTTCATCCAGTTCAACATTTGTCATGATGTACTCTGCATATAAGTTAAATAAGGAGAGTGACAAGATACAGCTTTGAAGTACTCCTTTCCCAATTTGGAATAAATCTGTTCCATGTCCATTACTAACTGTTGCTTCTTGACCTCCATACAGATTTCTCAGGAGCTAGGTCAGGTGGTCTGGTTTTCTCATCTCTTTAAGAATTTTACAGTTTGTTGTGATCCACACAGTCTAAAGGCTTTGGCATAGTCAACAAAGCAGGAGTACATGTTTTTCTGGAACTCTCTTGCTTTTTCGATTATCCAACAGATGTTGGCAAATTGATGTATCATTCCTCTGTCTTTTCTAAATCCAGCTTGAACATCTGGAAATTCATGGTTCACATGCTATTGAAGCCTGGCTTGAAATCAGTACTTGGATGCAATCTCAAAAATGACAGAATGATCTCTGTTTGTTTCCAAGGCAAATCATTCAATATCACAGTAATCCATGTCTTTGCCTTGACAAGCAATGTTGAACAAACTGAAGTTGAATGGTTCTGTGAAGACCTACAAGGCATTCTAGAACTAATACCCAAAAAAGATGCCCTTTTCACTATAGAGGACTGGGTTGCAAAAGTAGGAAGCCAAGAAATACCTGGAGTAACAGGCACAGTTGCCCTTGGAATACAGAATGAAGCATGGCAAAGACTAATAGAATTTTGCCAAGAGAACGTTCTGATCATAGCAAACACCCTCTTCCAACAACACAAGAGAAAACTCTACATATGGACATCACCTGATGGTCAATACCAAAGTCTACTGATTATATTCTTTGCAGCCAAAGATGAAAAGGCACTATACAGTCAGCAAAACAAGACTGGGAGCTGACTGTGGCTCAGATCATGAACTCCTTATTATTAAATTCAGACTTAAGTTGAGGAAAGTAGGGAAAACCACTAGACCATTCAGGTATGATCTAAATCAAATCCCTTATGATTGTACAGTGGAAGTGACAGATTCAAAGGATTAGATCTGATAAGCACAGTGCCTGAAGAACTATGGATGGAGGTTCATGACATTGTATAGGAAGCAGAGATCAAGACTATTCCCAAGGAAAAAAAATGCAAAAAAGCAAAATGGTTGTCTGAGGAGGCCTTACAAATAGCTAAGAAAAGAAGAGAAAGCAAAGGAGAAAAGGAAAGACATACCCATATGAATGCAGAGTTTTAAAGAATAGCAAGGAGAGATAAGAAAGCCCTCCTCAGTGATCAGTGCAAAGAAATAGAGGAAAACAATAGAATGGGAAAAACCAGAGATCTCATCAAGAAAATGAGAGATACCAAGGGAACACTTCAGGCAAAGATGGGCACAATAAAGGACAGAAATGGTATGGACCTAACAGAAGGAGAAGATATTAAGAAGAGGTGGCAAGAATACACAGAAGAATTATACAAAAATGATTTTCACAACCCACATAATCACAATGTTGTGTTCACTCACAGAGCCAGACTTCCTGGAATATGAAATCAAATGGGCCTCGGGAAGGATCAGTATGCAAAGCTAGTGGAGGTGATGGAATTCCAGTTGAGCTATTTCAAATCCTAAAAGATGATGCTGTGAAAGTGCTACGCTCAATATGACAGCAAATTTGGGAAACTCAGCGGTGACCACAGGACTGGAAAAGGTCAGTTTTCATTCCAATTCCAAAGAAAGACAATGCCAAAGAATGCTCAAACTACCACACATTTTTAAAATTTACACTTGTGTAAATTATTACCTGAATGACACAAGAAATTTAATAACTGAGATGGACTTTAAGAAAATAAAATTAGTGGCTGAAGTAAAAATTGTGTTGTAGAATGTTTTCTAACTGTATCAGTCATTCCTTACACTACAGTTTTAAGTTTTTGAGGTCTCACTGGTGCAGTGTCAGTTTGGCTTCTGCTGGCTTCAAATGGTATAATACCAAGTGTTTCTTCCTTCTATTCATAACCCACACAATTTGGCTTTCTCGCTGGAGCTTCTCGACAAATTTTAGATGTCAGGCCCTATAAAATGCACCCATACCTGCATAATCAAAACTACAGCTGAGTTATGAACCATTGTGTCTGTGCTTGATAAGTGAAAACTGGAGACAAGCAAGTCAATTCCTTGCTTTTCTTATTGGCTCTCCTACTTCCCTTGGCTCACTTGCTTTTTTCCCTCTTCCATTCCCTGAAATTACAGTTCCTATTACAATAGCAGTGTATAAACTTTTACTGTAATTTACTTGTTTGGGGGAATAGGCCAAAATGGTTCCAGAAGCATTCTTAAAACTAGACCCTCAAGATGAGATTTTGGAACAAAATTAATCATGGTCCTGATAGAAACAAGTTGGTCTAAATTAACCACTGGCATCCATGGAATGTTGATTATTATCAATCTCAGTATTAATTGAGATCAACTACATTCGGCAAGTGACCTGTTGACATATACAGGAACTCTGGGCCTGAATAGTGGTGGAGTCAGAGATAAGTATCAGAAACATTATCCTAGCCAGAGTCACATGGATTTTCTCAATTAGGACAGAGAAGCCTGGTATGCTGCAGTCCTTGGGGTCTCAAAGAGTTGGACATTACTGAGTGACTGAACAACAACAACTGATATATTTTCTTATAGGTATTGTACAAGTTTTCGCTTTTACATTCAGACTATGATCTGTTTTGAATTTTTTTATGGTGTGATTAAAGAGTTGAGGTTTAGTTGTTTTTCCATCAAGTTGTTACAACCATATTATTTTAGAAGACTAATTGTTTCCAATTGTATTATATGGAACCATTCATTGAAAATCTCTTGACCATATATACATGGATTTGTTTTGGCTCCTCTGTTTGACTTTTATATTTATCCTAATAAACCCCATCCCTCTATTCTGAACAAAATCACCATCTTCATTAATGAAGACTTTTAGTAAATACTGAATTTGGTAATATAAGATCCTCTATTATTTTTTTTCTTTTTCCTAATAGAAATGCTATTAGGTATTCTAAGTCCTTTCATTGTCAAATCAATTTTAGAATCACATGTATATATACATAAATTAGATGGTATTGAAATAGAAAATGCAAGGAGTTAAAGGTCAACTTGGGAAGAGTTGGAAGTCTTACTATTCTGAGTCTTCTAAACTATGAACATAGTACGTGTCTCCATTTATTTGAGTACTGTTAATTTTTTCTCAGCAAAGTTTTGTAATTTGCAGTGTATCTGTTTCTACATGTTCTTCCATGATGGGACCATGTTCTGAGTTGTCACATGCTGGGGGCAAGATACATGGTTTTAAACAATGATGGAGAGGAAGCAAGTGCAGAGTTCAACAATGCCTTTCCTTTTTGTTTGTTTGTTTTTATTTTAATTTATTTATTTTAGTTGGAGGCTAATTACTTTACAATATGGTAGTGGTTTTTGCCATACATTGATATGAATCGGCCATGGGTTTACATGTGTTCCCCTTTTTTATCTTCTTACTGTGACTGTTTCATCTTCATTTTTGTACATATAAAAATATGGAATTTTTTACAATTTTAATTCTTTTGTATTTAGCTAAATTTTTCATCGTGCTTTTTTAATTTAAAAATGTATTTATTTTGTGGATTTGAATTAGTATTCTATTTTCCATTCTATTTTCCAACAATGAGTTTTTAAATATGATTTATTTCCATTTTAAAAATCACCTTATTTTTCATTTTATCAGAGCTTTATTATGCAACAAATCCAAGAATCCCCATATTGCATTGCAGATGACTCTGATCCAACATTTTTAATTCTACCCTTTTTTAACCCCACACATTAGTATCTGTACAATTGTTGGTGATTTTATTATGTTTCAGTTCAAATATACATTAATATTCATTACTACTTACCTACTCATTTGTTTACTGTTTCTTCTCACATCTCAGAATTCCTTCTGAGTTTATGTTCCCCTTCTTTCTGGATTCAGTCCTTTACAACTTCCCACACATAGTGGAGATATTTGTATTTTTGTGCTCTTTTGATTTCTCTGATGTGTCTTTCTCTTTTATCTCCTCCTTTTTTTTTTTTTTTCTTGATAAAACTGATTATTGATCATTGATTCAATTGTACATAACTCTCAATCAATATTTCCATTCAGGATTGTAAATATATCTACTCTCTGTCATTATTATAGGCTTAATTTTTTAAATAAATTTACACTTGTATATTCTTTTGCTGTATTGTAACTGGTTTTATAACTATGTTTCACCAATTCTAGACATTTCTTAGCCACTTTCACTTAACATGTTATGGCTCACTCCTATATTTTTTTATGTTGTCTCCTTCTGTAGTTTGAACTAGATATTTTTGAACCTCATTTCACCGTATTTTCTTTTTATTCTGTTTCTAAACTTTCTTCTGTATTTTCTTTAATTGTGTGCACCTACTTTGCATCTCGTAATTTTTCAGATATATCTTCCAGTATAACTATTCTCTAGTCAACAATAGATTATCTGAGTTATTTAAATGGCTTAATGTCTTTTTAAAATCTCCTAGATTAATTTTGATCATATATTATTCTTTGAGCAATATTTTAATTATATTTATTTGAAAATCTGTAATTATTCCTCTAAAAGCTATAATTAATAATTTTATTTTTTATTTCTTTTTCTGCTGTCACTTCTTTTGTGTTGTTTCTCTATGTGTCACTGGCTTTCATTGGAACACATATTAACTTAAATTTATTTTGTGAAAACTTGGAAAAAACTAAGTAAGGATGTGATTTTTTCCCTTGTTAGAATTTGAAGTTACTTCTCTATTCATCTCTATTTGGTGATTTAGGACTTTGTATATAAACTAATTTATCCCTCCTACCTCATCTCCCTTGCTATTGATAATATTGATTTTTGCATTACCTTCAAAATTAACACAATGTGTTTCAGTCCAGTTTTATTTCTTACTGGATCAGCAATAGGCAATAATATTATATGCTATTAAAAATTTAGTGTTTAAAAGCAGAATATTTATTCAAAGTATCTGTTATGCCAGATATAAAGTGTGTGTGTGTTTTAAAAAAAAGAAGCCCAGTTAATTATCTTTCTATGTGGTGAACTGCCTACTAGCAAACAAAATGTTAGCTATGATATATTAGGAGTGATTAGGACTAATATTAGTGTTATTACTATGTAAAAAGAGATCCACATATTTATTTGAAGCAATACAAACTCTGCTATTTTGAAACATTTTCTCAGTAAAATAAAAAACCACTTATCAATTTTAAAATGTCATTAATTCAAATATATGTTAATGAAATATTTTTAACTTATTTGAAGTCATGAAATCTTATTTTAAGAAAACACTTAAAGTATATTTTTCCAAAGAAATATGTTGTTCACTTGCTCAGTCGTGTCCAACTCTTTGCAACCCCACAGACTGCAGCACTCCAGGCTTCCCTGTCCTTCACTATCTCCCAGAGTTTTCTCAAACTCATGTCCATTGAATTGGTGAGACCATGCATCCGTCTCATACTCTGTCATCCCCTTCTTCTCCTGCCTTCAATCTTTCCTGGCATCAGGGTCTTTTCCAATGGGTTGGCTCTTTGCATCAGGTGGCCAAAGTATTAGAGCTTTACCTTCAGCATTAGTCCTTCCAATGAATAGTCAGGGTTGATTTCCTTTAGAATTGTTTGCTTTGATCTCCTTACTGTCCAAGGGACTCTCAGGAGGCTTCTCCAGCACTACAGCTTGAAAGCATTACTTTATACTTATTTGTATGTTTTGTTCATCTAAATGTGCCTTGTAGTGTATTCTTACCTTGTAAAGCCTCACTGGTAGCTCAGATGGTAAAGAATCTGCCTGCAATGTGGGAGATCCCAGGTTTGACCCCTGGGTCTGGAAGATCCCCTGGAGAAGGGAACAGCTACCCACTCCTGTATTTCATGGACACGGCAGCCTGTTGGGCTACAGTCCATGAGATAGCACAGAGTTGGACATGACTGAACAACTAGCACTTTTCACTTTCAGGGTGCCTTATAGCATGTTCTTAAAATGTATGCTTTGAATCTCAGATTATGTTATAAATTTGTCAATAGAAAAGACATATTCCTTTCCAAGTTTGGAATTACCTTGATATCCTGGTGACCAGGTGGTCAAGAATCTGCCTGAAATGCAGGAGGCCACTTGCAAAGCGGGAGACCCAGGTTCTATTCCTGGGTTGGGAAAATTCCCTGTAGAAGGATATGGCGACACACTCCAATATTCTTGCCTGGGAAATCACATGGAGAGAGAAGCCTGGTGGGCTACAGTCTGTGGGATTGCAGGAGTCAGACACAACCTGGCAACTAAACCACCACCACCATCAACTAGCAATAAATTTGGTTTAAAAATGTAATTTTGCAATTCTTTTTCAGTTTCTGAAACTTAGTTATTAACATATGCAATATTTGGTGACAGATACAAACAAGATGGTTGAGAATCATAAAACCTCAACTTCAGAGTTAAAAAAAAAGAAAAAGAAAAATAGGCATAATTATCTGAAAAAAATGAAAAAGTGTAGAATGCATATTAGTGAATTTTTCTACAATAACAAATAATTGTCCCCAAATCACATGACTTACAAGAAACATCCATATACTGTTCTCATCATATAACAAGATTGTGAGTTACCTATTTATAGCACTTCTCTACCTATCTTAACATTCTGGGAATGAAGTTAAAGTAAACCCTACTTGAGATGATCATCCTTTTGGCAGAGAAAAAGAGCATAAAACCTGGCAGGATTTGTAGTAACTTAAATCTCCAAATTAGAATTGTCACATGGCATGCCTCCTCAAAGTTCAGTTCAGTTCAGTTCAGTCACTCAGTCGTGTCCGAGTCATTGCCATCCCATGAACCGCAGCACGCCAGGCCTCCTGGTCCATCACCAACTCCCGGAGTCCACCCAAACCCATGTCCATTGAGTTGGTGATGCCATCCAACCATCTCATCCTCTGTCGTCCCCTTCTCCTCCTGCCCTCAGTCTTTCCCAGCAACAGGGTCTTTTCAAATGAGTCAGCTCTTCGCAGCAGGTAGCCAAAGTATTGGAGTTTCAGCTTCAATATCAGTCCTTCCAATGAACACCCAGGACTGGATCTCATTTAGGATGGACTGACTGGATCTCCTGGCAGTCCAAGGGACTCTCAAGATTCTTCTCCAACACAACAGTTCAAAAGGATCAATTCTTCAGCGTTCAGCTTTCTTTATGGTCCAACTCTCACATCCATACATGACCACTGGAAAAGCCATAGCCTTGACTAGATTGTCCTTTGTTGACAAAGTAATGTCTCTGCTTTTCAATATGCTGTCTATGTTGGTCATAACTTTCCTTCCAAGGAGTAAGCATCTTTTAATTTCATGGCTCCAATCACCATCTGCAGTGATTTTGGAGCCCAGAAAAATAAAGCCAGCCACTTTTTCCTCTGTTTCCCCATCTATTTGTCACGAAGTGATGGGACTGGATGCCATGATCTTAGTTTTCTGAATGTTGAGCTTTAGGCCAACTTTTTCACTCTCCTCATTCACTGTCATCAAGAAGCTCTTTAGTTCTTCTTCTCTTTCTGCCATAAGGGTGGTGTCAATTGCATATCTGAGGTTATTGATATTTCTCCCAGCAATCTTGATTTCATCTTGTGCTTCCTCCAGCCCATCGTTTCTCATGATGTACTCTGCATATAAGCTAAATAAGCAGGGTGACAATATACAGCCTTGACATACACCTTTTCCTATTTGGAACAAGTCTGTTGTTCTATGTCCTACTCAAAGCAAGAAGTCAAAGCAAGTCACATGCCCAAGCTTCAAACTCAGAGAATATGCCCTTAATTTGCAATAGATAAGGAGATACCCTCTTTCTTCATAAAAAGGAGGAACAAATAATTTGGTAAAATAAATACAGACTGCAATAAGAGAAAACACAAAAAGACAAGTAAAAGATTTAAGTTTGTACTACTTTTAAAAGAATAGGTGCAGTAACTTTTTGTTCATTTGTGATGCGAATGCTTGAAATCATTTCTCAGCCAGTTTCAAGTATATAATGCAGTATTATTAACTATAATTACCATTCTGTACATTGGATGCCCAGAATGCTTTTTACCTTATAAGTGAAGTTTCTACCCATTGAAAGTTATACTTTAATAAATCTGAAAAAAAAGAAAGAAAGGGAAAGAATTATATGCAGTTCTATAGTTGAACAATAATAATATGTTTTCTATTAAAAACTGTATTTGGTTGAAAAGCTACATATGCCATGCAGACTCCAGTCTATCCTCCATAGAAAGGCCTTTTTAAAAGTCTCCTATAGTTATTTAAATTATCTTATCTAGAATTTAAGTGTGTGGTTTGAACACTTACAGAATGTAGATCTTATAGGAGTATTTGTTTTTGTTTTTTTCAGTTAACGTAAGATGGCTTGCATATAAATGTGAAATGAAAGAATCTATTTAACTTTGCTTTATTTCCTAGATCTAGGAATATTAGAATGGCATATCCTTCCCATGAAGACAAGTGAAAACTGTCATCCCCAGGTACTGAAATTTGTTGCTTTATATTTTGTGTCCTTTTTTCTTCAAGATTTTGTCATGGTAGATCAGTAGAGTGGTCAGCTTTTATTGTGCAGTAATATACAAAAATAACAGTGGGATCAGTTCAGTTCAGTTCACTCACTCAGTTGTGTCCAACTCTTTGTGACCCCATGATTTGCAGCACACCAGGCTTGCCTGTCCATCACCAACTCCCAGAGCTTGCTCAAACTCATATCTGTTGTGTCGGTGATACCATGTGACTATCTCATCCTCTGTCATCCCCTTATCCTCCTGCCTTCAATCTTTCCCAGCATCAGGATCTTTTCAAATGAGTCAGTTCTTCACATCAGGTGGCCAAAGTATTGGAGTTTCAGCTTTAGCATCAGTCTTTCCAATGAATATTCAGGGCTGATTTCCTTTGGGATTGACTTGTTTGATTTCCTTGCAGTCCAAGGAACTCTCAAAGAGTCTTCTCCAACACCACAGTTCAAAAGTATCAATTCTTTGGAGCTCAGCTTTCTTTATAATCCAACTCTCACATCCATATATGACTACTGGAAAAGCCAAAGCTTTGACTGGACAGACCTTTGTCAGCAAAGTAATGTAGCAGAGGGATTGCTAATAGTAAACTCTTTCAATATTTTGCCAATATAAAACAATAATGATATGGTATTATAAACATTGCTTTGTTAATTTAATATGCCAAAAAGCTACACATTGCATCTATGTAGAAATGTGGCACTCAGACTAATTATTAAATTCAGGTCAGTGATCACACAATTATAAATGAATTTCTAAGAGGAGTGCTTTTATTGTACATAAAAACTTATGTGCAAATCTTTCTTCATAATAAACATTAGTTCTTCAACAATTTTGTAAAGTTCAGCAGAAAATTTAAAATTAAAATATTTACTGATAAATACTAAAGTTCAAACTCCATAACATAATGTTAAGTGGTGGTATAACTGAAAGTAGACTCCAGATGCTCACCACTCAAAAGCCAATATACTTTTTTTTTTGGTGGAAAGTAAAATATTGCTTTATTTCTGCATTTGGTGTGGTGGGGAGGGTGAACTCCTGTCCAAAGGGCAATTCTCCCCCACTGACAATCAGTGGGCAAGAGATTTTACAGACAGAGAGCGGGCAACATAAAGAAGTAGCACAATCAACTCGGGAGTCATCTTCATATTGGTACTTGGTGTTCTGATCAGCATCATCTTGATTGTTTTAGGTAATTAGTCTTCAGTTCTAGCATCAGCTTGTCCCTGTTTCTTTGAGACCAGTTCTCAGAACTATGATGGCTTATGTCATGGCTATGGTCTGGTCATCATGTAGTTAATTCTTCTGCCTAGTGGAGGTTTCAATATCTACAAAGTAACTCACAAGATATGGCTCAGGATATTATCTGTAGACCTTGAGAAGGAACTAAAGGGCCATGAATTTGCTTAATGACTGCTGCTGCTGCTAAGTCATGTCAGTCGTGTCCTACTCTGTGTGACCCCACAGACGGCAGCCCACTGGGTTCCCCCGTCCCTGGGATTCTCCAGGCAAGAACACTGGAGTGGGTTGCCATTTCCTTCTCCAATTCATGAAAGTGAAAAGTGAAAGTGAAGTCGTTCAGTTGTGTCCAACTCTTCGAAACCCCATGGGCTGCAGCCCACCAGGCTCCTCTGTCCATGGGATTCTCCAGGCAAGAACACTGGAGTGGATTGCCATTTCCTTCTCCAATGCATGAAAGTGAAAAGTGAAAGTGAAGTTGCTCAGTCATGTCCAACTCTTCGTGACCCCATGGGCTGCAGCCCACCAGGCTCCTCTGTCCATGGGATTTTCCAGGCAAGAGTACTGGAGTGGGTTGCCGTGGGAGTACTGGAGTCCGTTGCTTAATGACTAAACTATATTTATTTTGTTATGTTTGACTTTTTTTTCTTCTGAATTTTCTCACTTCTAAAAGGCAGGAAGAGAACATGGTGGTGGCAGAGGGGGATAAGACCGCAGGGTTGCTCTATCTCAGTAACTATGCTGTAAGGTTGAGTTGATGACAATGACAGTCGCTCGGTCATGTCCATGGAATTCTCCAGGCCAGAATACTGGAGTGGGTAGCTGGTCCCTTCTCCAGGGGATCTTCTCAACCCAGGGATTGAACCCAGGTCTCCCACATTGCAGGTGGATTCCTTACCAGCCGAGCCACCAAGGAAGGCCTGAAGTTGATGACAAGAAAGGCACAAATCTGGAATGTTAATCTATGGACCTCAAAACAACAGGAGTGACCTCCAATGTCAGAAAAGATCTAAGGTGCATAGCAACCTAAAGGCAGTGGTTGTTGTTGCTGTCAGTCACTAAGTTATGTCTGACCCTTTGTGACCTTGTGACCTGCAGCATGCCAGGCTTCCCCGTCCTTCACTATCTCCTGGAGTTGGCTTAAATTCAGGCTCATTGAGTTGGTGATGCCATCCAACCATCTCATTCTCTGTCACCCCCTTCTCCTGCCCTCAGTCTGTCCCAGCATCAGGGTCTTTTCCAATGAGTCAGCTCTTCACATCAGGTGGCCAAAATATTGGAGCTTCAGCTTCAGCATATTCAAGATAGATTTCCTTTAGGATTGACTGGTTTGATCCCCTTGCTGTGCAAGGGACTCTCAAGAGTCTTCTCCAACACCACAGTTTGTAATCATCAATTCTTTCATGCTTAGCCTTCTTTATGGTCCAACTCTTATATAGTTAAAGGTAGTGGTAAAGATAGCTAATCGGTATAGTGTTCCGATGGGCTAATAGACAGGTAACCAACTCAGATTCTGTTAACATCGTCAGTAAGAAAATAGCAAGAATGGGGGAGCAGGAAGAAGAGAGTAGTCACCCCAGTAAAGAATCTTTATCCTCTACTCTGTTTCTAGAATTGTGTGAATTTTGAAACCCACAGTTCATTTACCAGTATAGAGGGGTTTTAGCTAGGAAGGGTTTTTGCAACAATGCAATCAGTGCCTATTGCACAGATTTCTTCAGTTCTTCTTCAGAGACCTCAGTAAATTAAAAGAGAGCTACAATTTGATTCTGAAAGCTGTCTGTTGGCTGAAATTCCTTTTCTCTTAGGCTTTTAATTGATTAGATGGGCCCACTGATATTATAAAGGGTAGTCTGCTATACTCAAAGTTTACTAATTTAAATGTTAATCTCATAAAAAAAAAATACCTTCATAGAAACACCTAGAATAATCTTTGACTAAATATCTGGTTACTGCTACCTAAGCAAATTGCTACAGAAAATTTACCATTCCATTTTGTAATATTTTTTTTCTTCATTTTCTCCTTCCTCTCCTCCCTCTTCTTTTTCCTTCTCCTTCTTAATACCCTTATGCCTTTGTGTAGATAGGAGATTGAGGTAATGACTAAGAAAGAGACATGCAAATAATAATCAACTGTATTCTTATGGTAATCTATAAAGATCAGACAAACTGTGAGAAATCATGATTGCTGTACAGTAGTGCTATTAATCATGAAAAATAGATTTGTGGAAATATTTTGATTTTATAGTTTTCACTCGCTGCTTTTAATTAACTTTCCAATTAACTTACAATGTTTTCCTTTTCAGATTTTGGTGGCAACAATGATTAAAAAAAAAGGAGTATCATTCACAGTTTTCCTGACAGCAGTATGCAAGAAAAAAATGCTTTGTCTGATCAGGCTAAAACTTATTTAAAAGATTGCAATCTTCACTTTCACACTCTCTGTTAAATGTCAACAATGTTTGACCATTTATTCAGACCTAAAATGAATAGTCATTCAATTCACAGTCCATTTGTCAAGATTATCTAGTAGAGATTAAGGTGGAGTCCCCAAACCAAGTTGTGTTTTCCATCCTGTTGTTTCAGATATTGAGTACTGCTTTTTCAAAGAAAAATTCAACCTACCATTGAATTTTTACTGTTTAGTTTTCCTAATATATAAAGGCATGTAATGCTATCTAGAAAAGGCTAATTTCTACTTCATGTGTTTTGAAAAAGAGTGGTATGGAATGACAAAAACCCTAATTTTTAACTAATTGGGCTAATTTGCTGATGGGAAAATCTTGATACTGCATTTAACCAAGAAATATGTATTATTTGTATCAGGTCAGGCACAGAACTATACAATGAAATTAATGTAGTGCATACAAGGTGTTCTGCATGCTTCCTCTTAAAGGTATAGAAAATGGAAAAGAGGTAAAAATAAAAATGTCAAAACAGTGATTATAGAATGGAAAATACAGAGTGCTATGCCCTGGGCCGTAGTTGAGGGTGAGAATCAGAGAGCTTGATTTATTCAAGTACAGTGGAAAATTTAGAAAACAGCGGGGAAAAAATTCAGGTGTCAATTGGTAGTTTGACAGAATAGTCAAAACTGTGGTTTCTCCAGTAGTCATGTATGGATGTGAGAGCTGGACCATAAATAAGGCTAAGCACCAAAGAATTGATGCTTTCAGATTGTGGCACTGGAGAAGACTCTTGAGAGTCTCTTAGACAGCAAGGAGAGCAAACCAGTCATTCTTAAAGGAAATCAATCCTTGGTTTTATGAAGTGGCTGCAATGGCTAGAACAGATAGTGTTGAAGATACTGTTTCTGAGGAGATGATACACCACAGATTATGAACCTGATAATTTATCTTTGGAGGAAAAAAACATTATTAGAACCTCTCTAATGGAATTAGATTGTTCAGAATGAAGTCCAGTCACATTAAAGGCTGCAAAGACCTCCAAGGGGCACACTCATAAGGAAGCAAGAGAACATCTGTATGCTTCTTGCATAAAGATTAAAAAATTTCTCCAGCATTTGTGGGTTTGTCTAGATTATTCCTCTGTGCTTATACTTGTAGTTGAATCTACAGTATCAGCCACCCAGACACAGTAGATGATAAACATGATACTCTGTGGGACCCTGGAGAATGTTTCTAGGAATATGACTCACCAGATGAGTCATCAAAATAGAGACCAAGATTCACTAGAGTGTGTTAGACATTTCTTTTTCCAATTAAGGTTTATTGGAACTCTGTGGTCTAATTTACAATGCTCTCATCTTCCAGAAATCAAGGAAAATTGCAGGTGATAGCTTAATAATTGGCAGACTCCAGCAAAAGGAGGCAGCTTCCATCCAGAGGTGCCCCTTTGGATTTTGGACTCCTTGGGATTTTAATGACCCTGACATAACTAATAGGTATTTATATTTTTTGTTTTGTTTCTGTTCTTTATGTTGTTGTTGGTTTGCTTTCTGTTACAGCTTTCTTTTTAATAAGGGTATGTTGCACCTCATTAAATTGAGTCAAATCCTAAAAAATAAATCTAATTTGCCAGCTATTTCTTCTCCAGGAATTTACAAGCCATATTGTTTCCACTGGCCTGTCTTATCAGCTGAATTCCTGATCGTTTGTTTGGAGGCTGTGATAGCAACCATTAAACCACCAACTCTCTTCTCAATTTTGAGACCGTAGCTAGACAACATTTGCCAGCCATGTTGCTGTTATTGATGTTCAATGTGGCCTTGCGGCAAAGTTTTCTCAAATAAAATATGTGCATCTGTAATATGTTTCACTTTCAATTTGGGCATTTAAAATGTCATATATATATATGTATATTCCTTTTACTTCAGCTGACTGTCTCCCACTGGCCCTGGAAGATGACAGAGTCATAGATGGAAGAAGGTTCTCAATGGATCCCGTGGAGAAGTGGTAATATATTGAACAGAACATCACTCTATAGTATAAGAGTTTTTCTATTTGAACTTAATTTTGAGTAGTTTAGTCCAAGCTAAGAAGTTCATGGCTAAAATGATACAGGAAAATGTCTTCTAGAAAAATGATTTCTTGATGCCAAAGCTAAGTTAGGGGCCCAATTAATATTTTTAAAAATGCATATGATATATTTTTAATCCAAGTTTATGAGAAAACATTAATTTGTTATACATTAATGATTCAAAATTAAATTTCATTTTAAAATCTTAAGCAAACATTCAAAGGTGGCACAGTTGGTAAAGAAACTGCCTGCCAATGCAAGAGACACAAGAGACATGGGTTTACCCCTGGTTTGGGAAGATTCCCTGGAGAAGGAAATGGTAATGCACTGCAATAGTCTTGCCTGGAAAATCCCATGGAGGGAGCAGCCTGGTGGGCTACAGTCCATGGGCTCGCAGAGTCGGACACGACTGAGAACACATTCACTGTAAACAATCAAAAATTTGATTTTTCAAATCAGCAATCCATTCACAAACATACACATACATACCTAAATATAAAGGCAATAATTAAGGTCATTTGTAACTTTGTTTTGCAAATATTATGCTCAGAAATTAAAATTGTTACATTACCTGTTATTCTTAATAATTATCATCCAGTTACTTAAGATAATTTGCAAAATAAAACAAAAATGTATAAGATTATTAAAACTGCTGAAATCAATAGCTTCATATTTAAATTTGAGAATGAATTAAAATATGCCATAGCATAAGTTCTATATAGGAGATAATTTGAAGAGCACATATAAAATATTTTACTTAGTATAAGTCAATATTTTCAATATCAATATTTCATTAATTTTCTTCAGAATTATCACCTCTTGATTTTAATAATAGAAACTATGTACTCAACTATCTAGGTACTTTTTTTTCTTTTCTATAATTATATATCCAGGATTTTTGTGTGAAAATATGCCATAATTTAGCTTTTAAATTAAGCAAAATGATACACTGGATTATATGTCTTAGAAATATGATGTTTAGCGGACTGCAGGAAGACAAGATGTTGGAAACCACAAACATTTTGTTGAATTTTTGTCAAAAGAGGGCAATATTTAATTTGGTTGGGGATATACACTATCCTTTGGGCTGGGATATATATATAAATTTTTTTATATATATGGACATGTATATACTACTGCATTTGATGAAGATCTGATTATTATAGTAATCTCTAGGCTAATATCATGGCATCTGGTCCCATCACTTCATGGGAAATAGATGGGGAGACAGTGGAAACAGTGTCAGACTTTATTCTTTTGGGCTTCAAAATCACTGCAGACGGTGACTGCAGCCATGAAATTAAAAGACGCTTACTCCTTGGAAGGAAAGTTATGACCAACCTACATAGCATATTAAAAAGCAGAGACATTACTTTGTCAACAAAGGTCCATCTGGTCAAGGCTATGGTTTTTCCAGTGGTCATGTATGGATGTGAGAGTTGGACTGTCAAGAAAGCTGAGAACCAAAAAATTGATGCTTTTGAACTGTGGTGTTGGAGAAGAATCTTGAGTGTCCCTTGGGCTGCAAGGAGATCCAGCCAGTCCGTCCTAAAGGAGATCAGTCCTGGGTGTTCATTGGAAGGACTGATGCTGAAGCTGAAACTCCAGTACTTTGGCCACCTCATGCAAAGTGTTGACTCATTGGAAAAGACCCTGATGCTGGGAGGGATTGGGGGCAGGAGGAGAAGGGGATGGCAGAGGATGAGATGGTTGGATGGCATCACCGACTCGATGGACATGGATTTGAGTAAACTCCGGGCATAGGTGATGGACAGGGAGGCCTGGCATGCTGCGATTCATGGGGTCACAAAAAGTCGGACACGACTGAGCGACTGAACTGAACTGAACTGAACTAGGTATATAGGTCGGTAGCTGCAGGGTTTTTTTAAATCATTATAGCTAGGCTTAACCACATTTTTATGAATCAAAATAGGAACCATTAAAAACAACACATTTCTGCCAATGAGAAATAAGTTTGTTTATTCCTGCAGCATAAAAATTCTTGCTTTAGAATTCAGTGAACTCTTGGAAAGCATTTTCTGCCTTCTGCTCATTGTGAAAGCAGTTTCTCTGCAAAAGGTTGTTGAGATGCTTCAAGAAGTGGTAGCTAGTTGGTGACAGCTCAGATGAATATGACAGATGAGGTAAAACTTCATAGCCCAATTCATTCAACTTTTGAAGCATTGGTTGTGTGACCTGCAGTTGGACATTGTTGCGGAGAATTTAGCCCTTTCTGTTGACAGGTGTTGGATGCAGGTTTGGCAGATTTCAGTTCACTTTACTGATTTGCTGAGCCTACTTTTCAGATGTAATGGGTTTGCCAGGATTCAGAAAGTTGTAGTGGATGAGGTGGGCAACAGATCACCAAACAGTGAACATGACTTTTTTTATTTTTTTGAAACAGGGTCGGAGGGAGCAAATTTGGCTTTGGCAAGCACTTTGGAGCTTCTGTTCAGTTCAATTGCTGATCTGGTCATTGTAGGTCATATAAAATCCACTTTTTGTTACACCTCACAACCAAATTGAGAAACGGTTCATTGTTGCATAGAATAAGAGAAGACGACACTTCAAAATTATTTATTTAATTTGTGGTCACCTCATGAGGCACCCACTTACGGAGCTTCTTCACCTTTCCAATTTGCTTCAAATGCTGAATGACCATAGAATGGTCGATGTTGAGTTCTTGGGCAACTTATCTTATAATTGTAAGATCAACTTCAGTGACGGCTCTCAGTTGATGGTTGTCAACTTCCAATGGCTGGCCACTGCACTCCTCATCTTAAATGATATTGTCTCCTTGCAAAACTTCTTGAGCCAGCCCTGCTCTGTAAGTTCCCTAGTTGTTCCTGAGCCAAATGCGTTGTTGATGTTGTGAGTTGTCTCCCCTGCTTTATGACCCATTTTGATCTTGAAAAAGGAAATTTCTCCAATTTGCTTTTTGTCTAACATCATTTCCTAGTTTAAAATACATATAAAATAAATAGCAAGTATTAAGTCATTAGCAAAAAAATAAAAAGAAAAACTTAGAGCAAGAAATGAGTATAAAAATGAGGCATGGTATAATCACATTTATTTATGAATGTACTCCAATATCAAAGTTCAAAAATACAAAGTAGCAATTACTTTTGCATCAACCTAATACTTGATCAGTATTTAAAATTATTTGCTCAGTAGTTTGTTTGCAACTGTAATTTGAATTTTTTCTTATAAAAGAAAATTTCCTGTAAATATTTCCTCTGAGTCTGTATTTAGGAAATGTTACTTTTGAAAATTAATTATATATAAGTAGACCTCTATATTTATGTAACATGAAAGACTGATTATGGTAGGTCTATTTATACATTAGACTAAGCATTGAGAAAATGACTATCCTTACATGAAGTGCCCACCCAATTCACATGATAGAAATAGATGAAAAATACATGTAAAAGTAACAACGATACAATAATATTGGTCTCCTTTTACATTTTATAAAGAATCATGGCTACATATTTTTAAAATATTGTTACTATTTTTAATTTCAGGCAGATTTTTTGAAAGACATTTCAATGTATACTCAAGGAGAGCAACAAATCTTCCATCCTTGGATTTAATACATCTTTTTATTGCATTATAGAAGAATATACTTTATAAGAGTTGCTTATCTTAGCTGTGATAGATTCACCAGTTATTTTATAATAGGTTTGTGGTTTAACTCATCATCTAAATTCTAAAGAATTAGTATTGCTCATTTCCATTTAGATGAGTGCCTGATTAAAGTACAATGGCTCTATGACTTCTTAATATAAACCTTTACAATTTTTTGATAGGAAAGTGTATTCTTTTCACACAGTTTAACAGAGTAAAGTTTGATGCCATTTAAACACTAAATATCTGTTTTAGTTCACACTTTCATTTGATGTACTTATACTATAAGTTTGTGTAAGTGTATAATGATTCCCAGTAACATTTTCTCCTGAAGAGTATTTTAATTTTTATAAAGAACTTGAAAATTAATAGTCAGTATATAAGGAGAAACATCATGGACAAAGGGGCAAATAAAAAAAATGCAAAACTGAAAACAGGATAACAATGAATACGTGAATTAAAACATTAGTTGCCTTGTCTTCTATAAATAATTTTTTGAAACTTCACTGAGTATATGTGTATTTTCCCCTTCCCTAACATAATAAGGAATTCCTTTCTGCTAAATTTCTCAGTAATTATTCTTGTTATCCTCCAATAGCAACTTACAAAAGAAATGTCTCCTGTCCTTACTTGATATTCTGCCTCATTAATCTCTTCCTATTATTAGATAATCACATCAACATTCAAATATACCCTAAAATGTGTGTGCTTATTCTCTCAGTTGTGTCCAGTTCTTTGCATCCTCAGGGGCTATAACCTGTCAGGCTCCTCTGTCCGTGGGGTTATTCAGGAAAGAATACTGGAGTGGGTCGCCATTCCTTTCTCCAGGGTATCTTCCCAACCCTGGCATTGAACCTACATCTCCTGTATCACCTGCTTTGCAGGTGAATTCTTTACCCATTAACCATCAGGGAAGCCCCATACTCTAGGAGCTCTTACCTCAAATAGGAAAAAAAAAAATGTTCAAAAGTTTACTTAGGTCTTCAAATTAAATGTCTAGTCCAATTACCTAATGATATGCATTGTAACACACACAGACATCACCTTCTTAAGTCTAGGTACATTTCTTTCTATCATTCTTTCATTTTTATTTTTATTTTTTCCATTTTTAACACATTACTGTGTATTGTCTTATTGGAGCCAGCTAGTAACACTCCAATTCAACTTGTCACTGAATTCCTTTTCTGCAACTTCTCATTCTTCTAATGCTAACCTCACCATTTCTTTTATCCCTTGTTTGATTATATAGAAAGCAAAGATAATGTAGCAGATATAAGTGGTTGCTTATTTCACTTTCAGTCTCCTTACCAGGTTATCAATTTTGTCCATATTTTTAATTCTCTCTCATATGACTCACTGTTAAATCTTGCTTACACTAAGCTAATCATTAAAATCTTATTCTTTCTGCCAGTGATAGATGTAGGGAAGATTACAAAACTTTGATCCTGCCCTAAAGATAAAATATTTTATTCATGGTTATATTTGTATTCATCCTCATTTACATTTGGTAAAGTCTGCTGGAAAGACTCTGGGGAATATTTCTTCATTAAAAAAGGAAGACTTACACAAGAAGTGTTACCCACATTTTCTACTACATATTCTTGTGTTTACACATACAGTCATAAACATTTTATTCTCATGAAAGGAGGAAGCCTGAGAACAAAGGTGCTGAGGAGCACAGTTCAGAAAATAAGGAGAAAATCTGAGTTCTTGATGGCATGGTCAGTTCAGTTCAGTCGCTCAGTCGTGTCTGACTCTTTGCGACCCCGTGAATTGCAGCACGCCAGGCCTCCCTGTCCATCACCAACTCCCGGAGTTTACTCAAACTCATGTCCATCGAGTCGGTGATGCCATCCAGCCATCTCATCCTCTGTCGTCCCCTTCTCCTCCTGACCCCAATCCCTCCCAGAATCAGGGTCTTTTCAAATGATTCAGCTCTTTGCACGAGGTGGCCAAAGTATTGGAGTTTCAGCTTCAGCATCAGTCCTTCCAATGAACACCCAAGGCTGATCTCCTTTAGGGTGGATTGGTTGGATCTCCTTGCAGTCCAAGGGACTCTCAAGAGTCTTCTCCAGCACCACAGTTCAAAAGCATCACAGCTTTCCTCACAGTCCAACTCTCACATCCATACATGACCACTAGAAAAACCATAGCCTTTACTAGAGGGACATTTGTTGGCCAAGTAATGTCTCTGCTTTTTAATATGCTGTCTAGGTTGGTCATAACTTTCCTTCCAAGGAGTAAGTGTCTTTTCATTTCATGGCTGTAAGTCTCTGCAGTGATTTTGGAGCCCCCCAAAATAAAGTCTGACACTGTTTCCACTGTTTCCCCATCTATTTCCCATGAAGTGATGGGACCAGATGCCATGATCTTAGTTTTCTGTGTGTTGAGCTTTAAGCCAACTTTTTCACTCTTCTCTTTCACTTTCATCAAGAGGCTCTTTAGTTCCTCTTCACTTTCTGCCATAAGGGTGGTGTCATCTGCATATCTGAGGTTATTGATATTTCTCCCGGCAATCTTGATTCCAGCTTGTGCTTCTTCCAGTGTAGCATTTCTCATGATGTACTCTGCATGTAAGTTAAATAAGCAGGGTGACAATATACAGCAGCCACTGAATTAAACAACCCTGGGGGTGCCTGACCTCTAGAGTCTTTGCTATATGAGATAGTGTTTTTTTCGTATTGAATTGGGCTTTTTAATTTTTTAAATTTTTTTCCAGGCAAAATAATCTTATATCACAGTGTAGTATTTAGCCACAATTCTGGTGAGATGATTTAACAAGTCAATTCACAGACAGAACATAGCAGAGAACTTGAGACATAAAATACTTCAACAATGGAAATGATTACAATTGAATTTTCCTCTATTCCTCTCTATCTTCTCCTTTCTTTGCTCCTTCTCCTTCTCATAGTATTAGTATTAATTAATACTATATTATTCTACTATTTCATGTGGTCTAAGTAAATTTTATCTCCCCAATAGCAGTATCATGCATCTTTATGAAGTAAAACAAGAAACAATATTAAATAATTAGATAATGCAAGACAAACACATAACATTTTTTGTAGTTTAAGAATTGTTTTTTGGCTTACAAAATTTTCAAATGTAGGGGATTTTAAATGCTTACGCAGTTCTTCAGTACCTGCTGATTTATCCATGACCTGAATATATGCCTACATTTTTACAATTACAGTTTTATAATTTTTAGTTACTCATATGCCTCTTTCAGGGCATATAAATAATAAAGCATATCAGTTCAGTCAGTTCAGTGACTCAGTTGTGTCTAACTCTTTGTGACCCCATGGACTGCAGCACACCAGGCCTCCCTGTCCATCACCAACTCCCAGAGTTTACTCAAACTCATGTCCATTGAATCAGTGATGCCATCCAACCATTTATCCTCTGTTGTCCCCTTCTTCTCCTGCCTTCAATCTTTCCCAGAATCAGGGTCTTTTCAAATGAGACAGCTCTCTGCATCAGGTGACCAAAGTATTGGAGTTTCAGCTTCAACATCAGTCCTTCCAATGATTATTCAGGGCTAATTTCTCTTAGGATGGACTAGTTGGATCTCCTTGAAGTCCAAGGGACTCTTAAAGAGCTTTATCCAACACCACAGTTAAAACATATCAATTCTTCAGTGCTCAGCTTTCTTTATATTCCAACTCTCACATCCATACATGACGACTCAAAAAATCATAGCCTTGACTAGATGGACCTTTGTTGTCAAAGTAATGTCTCTGCTTTTCAAAATGCTGTCTAGGTTGGTCATAATTTTTCTTCCAAGGAACAAGAGTCTTTTAATTCCATGACTGCAGTCACCATCTGCAGTGATTTTGGAGCCCAAAATATACAGTCTGCCACTGTTTCCACTGTTTCCCCATCTATTTGCCATGAAGTGATGGGACTGGTTGCCATGATCTTAGTTTTCTGAACTTTGAGCTTTAAATCAATTTTTTCACTCTCCTCTTTCACTTTCATCAAGATGCTTTTTAGTTCCTCTTCACTTTCTGCCATAAGGGTAGTGTCATCTGCATATCTGAGTTTATTGATATTTCTCCCAGCAATCTTGATTCCAGCTTATAATGATATAAATTTTAAGCAAATAATAATGTGTGGAATGGATCTTAATCATTGTGAATCTTGCATTTCTGATTCAGAAAGTAACAAGCTTTCCAAAGTAATAGCAGAGCAGATGAAACATCTCATGACATTAACACTCATTGTTCTTACTGTTGTGCCAGAATATGATGTATCTTTTTATTTTCTGATTATTTTTAAGATTTTTTTTTTCATTTATGATATTGACTATGATGTGGTTTCCTTTAAAGGTATTCTATTCATGTCTTGTGGAACTTTTTAAATTTTATTTTAGGAAAAAAGAATAGATTTACGGAAAATTTGAAAGGATAATACATACATTTCCCTTTACCCAGCCCGTTACATCTGCCCATGTCCTGGATTCCCCTGAACTCCTAAATGATCATTTTTAAATGTGATTATAGTAAAGGATCTGCCCACAAGGCCAGAGACCTCGGTTTGATTCCTGGGTTGGGAAGATCCACTGGAGAAGGGAAAGGCTACCCACTCCAGTATTCTCTCCTGAAGAATTCCATGGACTGTATAGTCCATGGGGTCGCAAAGAGTCAGAAACGACTGAGCAACTTTCACTTTCATATACATATTTACTATTTGAGCTGTAAATCTCTGGAATTTCACAAATGTTTAGTGTCATATATCTGCAATAAAAGTGTATAGGATTGTTTCAAAAGTCTGAACATATTTCCTGTGTTTCATCATCAACATTTCTAGCCCTTATTTGATCACCTTCATTGGCCATTACTGATTTACCATCTCTATATGTTCTGTCATTTCCAGATGTCATATAAATGGAATAATTCAATAGGTAGACTTTTCCTATTGATTTCTTTCATTTTACCCTATACATTTAATATTCTTCTGTATATTTTCATGGAGTGTTAGTTCATTTATTTTCACTGAATAATTGCCCTATTTGAATGCAACACCCTTTCTTTATCCATTCATCTATTTCTCTCTTGATTGCCTTTGACCATTGTGAAATATCAATTGACTCTATTTTTGTGCATCCATTTGTGGGCTGTTTGTATGGTTTAATTGATCTATATGTCTATTTTTAAGCCATTATCATGCTGTCTTGATTCCTGTAGATTTATAGTAATTCTTGAAATCAGAAATTGTGAACACTACAACTTTGCTACAATTATTTTATTATTGTTTTGGTCATTCTAAGTCTTTCTCCTTTCCATATTAACTTGATAATAGTTTGTCAATATCTAGAAAATAGCTCACTGGAATTCTTATTGGGATTGCATGGAATCTATAAATGCGGTTAAGAAAAATAGATATCTTAATAATATCAAATTTTACAGTCAATAACCACAGAATAACTCTTGATTTATTTAGTCTTGGATTTATTTTATAAGCATTTTATAGTTTTGTAATATACTTCCTATAAATATTTTGTGAGATTCATATTTATTTTTATGGTATAATATCCATGGAATATTAAAATTTAATTTATTTATTAAATACATGTTTGTTTATATTTATATGTAATATATATATATATACATATATACACACATACATAATATATACACATATGTAAGCTGCTGCTGCTGCTGCTAAGTTGCTTCAGTCATATCTGACTCTTGTGGCCCTAAGGACTGTGGCCCTCTAGGCTCCTCTGTTCATGGGATTCTGCAGGCAAGAATACTGGAGTGGGTTGCCATTTCCTATTCTTGGGAATCTTCCCAACCCAGGGATTGGACTTGAGTCTTCTGTATTGACAGGCTGATTCTTTATCACTGAGCCATTCTGGGAAGCCCCATATAACCACTTACTCTTGGCTAAGTGAGGTCCTTGAGTGCCTCACAGAGCCTCTTTACCCACAGTTCTTTATGCTCTGGATTTAGTGGTATGCTTTTAAAAGTTTCTGTGGAAATCTAGCTACCTAGAAGTGCTGAGTTGTTTATTTATGTGTTTAAAACTTGAGTAGCATAATATACTGTTCTTCTGCTTAATCCCCAAGGACTGACCTAGGGATGTTTCGATTTCTTTCAGTATATCCAACAGACTGACAAATCAGCTTGCTGCATTCTCCTTCAACAGTCCTTGTTACTCCCACTTACTGCCCACATGATAATAGAGCTGTCCTTCATGTTTATCTCAAAATCACATGGGAGTAATTTGAAAAGAGTTAAATATTAGAACCATCATAATGTTAACTAGTAGTAAGGGACTGCAGATACACATGGGACTTCCCTGCTGGCTCAGTCCGTAAAGAATCCACCTGCAATACAGGAGATCACCTTCAATGCAGGAAACATGGCTTTGATTTCTGGGTCAGGAAAACCCCCTGGAGAAGGAATGGCAACCCACTCCAGTATTTGTGCCTGGAGAATTTGAAGGACAGAAGAGGCTGGTGAGCTACAGTCCATGGGGTTGTAAACATTGGACAGAAATCAGTGACTAAACCATCACCACCACTGATACACACATAGATATAGATATTCATATCTATCTATCTCCTCTGGAAAATTTTAGATGATACATTAATTTATGGGAAGACACTTTTCAGAGAATATGTAAAGGCCATACTTTGTGTATGTTTGCATATAATACATAATACTCCTTGTATATGTAGATAGAAATCTACATACCAAAGTTCTACTGCATTTATGTAAATATTAAAATTATATTTATAATGAAATGTTAAGATTTCAGAGATTTGTCATTTCTTAATTTTCTCCTAAAAATTAATTTGATTATATAGGGGAACATATAATCTAATTTTCTAAATAGGTATATTCATATTGATGCTAATTTTCAACTCTTTATTCATCAAGTGTGTACATTAATAAGGTGTGACATTTTAAATTTCTAGTAATAGCTTTAGGTATAGATATTAATTTATACATACAGGAAAATGATTGCTACACAAAGAATTAGAAACTAAAAAAAAAAGTAATAAAATTTAAAATAACATCACAATGTGAAAGGGATATTAAGTTGAATTAAGTTAAACTTTACTCACTGAAGTGTGCTACCAGAAATCTTTAGCTCCTGTTAATTGGCCAAATTGATCAGAAGCTAGTATTATTAGTAATGATTTTGTAGAAAGACACCTTTAATTATTCCATAAATTACTACCATAAAGTAGATAAATTCAATCAATTTAAAATAACGTGGCTCTTTGTAAATAACCTTCAAACCTGAGAGAAAGGAAATTAAAAAAGAAAAGCTTCTTAAAATGGTCTGAGGGTCCCTTGTCTACTAGATAAAATCAATGCACATCATTTAACAATATAATTACTCATTTATTTATCAGGAATTTTTCTGGCCCACTGAAATCCAAGAGCATTACAAAGTTTTTGATGCTTTGTGACAGTGATAGTAGGAGATGAATAATTTAGCAGAAAATGTAGATGGCAATGAGAATATGAGAGAAATAACCAAAAGTAGTAATTCTAAAAGCAAAGTAAGTAAAAGTTTTGCCTATAGTTTCTTTAGTTTGAAACCTAGGATATGCATATTTTCTTTCTTAATAATTACAATTACATGTATTAGGAAATTTTCTGTTAGTATGTAACAAAATTAATTACCTCCTTTTTGAGCAATATTTTTGGATATGTGCTTCTTCATAAATTTCTGAATTATAAAACCAATATCATTTAAATTTTAAGAACATAATTTTTCAAATTTAAAATTGCAGATAATTGGATATGCTGATAACATGATATGTCCAAGAACAATAATAAAATACTAGAAGAGTGAAAGTAAAACTTGGAGTGGAAAGTGATATCCTTCTGAAGGTAAACAGTTAAGGTGATAACTGTCCATTGAAAAGATGGAAAGAAAAGGAAAAAACAAAATCATTCTAGTGATATAGTTTATATCCAATCAGTTGATTAGAATATTTGTGCTTTTTGAAATGTGAATTGATTGCCATTTTTTGTCCAAATGCCAAGAAAGCCTATTTGTTTTGTTGTTTGTTTTTTAAGGGAAATATGTGTGTGTTAAGTCGCTTCAGTCATATCAGACTCTTTGCGACCCTTTGGATTGTAGCCCACCAGGTTCCTCTGTCCATGGGATTCTCCATACAAAAATACTGTAGTGGACTGTCATGCCCTCCTCCAGGGATCTTCCCAACCCAGGGATCAAAGCTGTCTCATGTCTCCTGCTTTGGCAGACTGGTTCTTTACCACTAGTGCCGCAAAGTCTAATTTAAGTATATTGCCTTATATTAGATTCAAGTATGCAAAATAGTGATTCACTATTTTTATTAATTATGCTCCAGATAAAATTATTACAAAATGTTGGCTATATCCCCTGTGATGTATATTACATCCTTATAACATTTACTTTATATCTAATAGTTTCTACCTCTTAATCTTGCCCCTCTCCTACCCCTCTCTCCACTGGAAAACACTAATTTGTTCTCTGTATTTGAGTCTGCTTTCTTACATTTGTTCATTTGTTTTGTATTCCTCATGATGAATGGAAACAGCAGTGTAATTTTATAACATTACTTTCTGAACTGTGGAAATAGTGATCTGTTTTTGGACACTAACAATTAACTATAAGGCAGTTCTATGAACAATCTTCCATGGAGCTAAAGGTAGTGAATCTCTTCAGGAAATCTAACAGGTGATCTAATAGTCAATCTATTTAGAAATAACAATAGCTATTGCTAATACCAGCTATTTAAAGAAATATACTGGTAGATTATGATAGATTTATATTTTCTTCTCTAAAAATATCTGAATTCTTCAACTTAAAAATAAGTTGACTTACTTTATTTTATGACAAAAAGTTAATTTTTAAAATTGAGATATAATTGAAATTTAACATTTTACTAGTTCCAGCTATACCAGAAGAAACCATTGGTAATAGCTCTGGAGGAATATATTATATCCATGAAAAGTTCACACCAGTTCTGGGAAGAAAGACAAAGCTAGAAAGACCAAAAGCTCTAATGGTGAATGGTGTGAACCTTAAAACTGTTTCCCTTCTAAAGCAAAGCAGCCAGTCCAGGTGACTAATGGGAGTTCCAAATTAGGGTAAACAAGCTGTTTGGAATCTGCAATTATCCTCCCTACAGATGATAAAAACATCAGCTAAAGAAGTCAAGGGCAAGAAGACACAAAAGGGAGGATGAAGGCAATATATAAAGCAATGAAATAAGAATCAGATTCTATATGGACCCACATGAACACTTGACTCATGTCAACTCTTGATAGAATTGTCACATGTTCAAGGGTATGGGAAGTGGTGGTACCCAGTTCAGATCTTCTTAACAAGGGCTGTAAATCACTCACAGCAGCCATAGCTCAGGCTAAAAATGGCTCAAAGCTTCACTGTACTTCTCACTGTACTTTGGAGGAAGACCCTTGCTTGCAGAAATCATCAGAAGTACTTTAATGCTCTTGGATTGTAATGAGTCAAGAAAATTACTGCAAAACAAATTAATCATTTTAAGGGTTTGCCAATCCTTGCCTCAAATGATTGGACTCTATCAATATTCTTGTATTGTTAATATAATGTAACATTTCACGTGAAAATTTAAAGAAAGAATTAAACTTTGTCATGTGGATAAGTAGCTATTCACTGGAACAGAACATAGCTTAAATGTTAAGACTGATGCTTTTTTTCAGCTGCAGGAGGTCCTACTTGAAAGAAGCAGACACAGACATGCTTGAGGTATGCATCACCAGGCAGGAAAAGGCTATATACCTCTATCACCCAACAAAGCTGCTAAAGTTATGAAAAACTGTGTGAAATACCAACAGGAAATATATGTTTGGGTAAGATTCTCTGAGAACAATATCCTCCACTGAGCTGGGTGTTGCATTACACAGGACCCTAACCAAGAAATCCAAGTGGCTTAAAATGGATCTTGACTGTGATAGACCAATCCATTTTGGATTCTGCTTATTTTTTAACCAAATCAACAGCATCAAATACTAGTAAGTGTGGGAAAAGGAGTGTTTTGTATCATTTTTTTCTTCTCAGTTCTATCTCCCAGTATACTATCAGAACAAGAAATGCATTTTCCTGCTACTGATATTCTAAAATGCTCCATAAAACATTATATCATAAGGATGTATGCTATCATTTGTGACCTGCAAGGTATTTGTTTGAGAACTAGGATAGAAAGTTGAGCATCTGTTAATAGAAATTAGAATATAATATGGATAAAATATGCTAGCTGACTCAAATGGATAGATTTGTTCATCTAAATGTGAGGGTGGAAAGGGGGACATGTTTGAAAAGACTTGGGAGATGTAGTACTTAGAGGAAAGAAGCATGTGATCGCCCTACAGTCTGTTTTCCCCAAGGTGCAGATTATTACATTTTCTTGAAATGGGTTGAGTCCAGGCTAGTTTCTGTGCAACCTGGCAGAGTAAAGTGCTGTTGTCTGGAGCACTATTTTAGTTTTTTCTGACCTTGTCTGTGAATTGTCTAAAGTAAAATGAACTGGAGAGTAATTTTATCTTATTGACTAAACAAGGACCAGATGGTGTTCAAACTAACTTGTCGTAGAGATGTCTTCATCATCCTTTGCCTCCTTATTGAGAAAAGCCAATATAAGAGGATGCAGCAGTCCCAGTCCTACTACCTGAACTGGGTGCTGCAGCATGGTTGGAATCAACTGCTCACTGATTTCTGGGCTGAGACAAGTTATAAGCTGAAAGTAGAGAAAAGGGAAATTCTACCAGTTGATCATGAAGCACATAAATAAGACATGATGCTGTAGAAAATAGCATCATTTTTTTTTTCTTACTAGTGCTATGTTTGAGGGGAATTCTATGTTTTTTGTGTCTCTGAGATGTGATGCTGAGACATACCTGCTGGTGAGAAAGCTCTAAGGTTTTATTTCCTATAAGACGAATAATAATATGTAAGCCACTGAAAAAAATTTGAGGCTCCATATGTATAATTTAGAGAAAAGACATTAACCAGCATCGTTTAATCATTAGTCTCCATAATAGCTGTTATTATTGATTGCTACGTCATTTCAGTTGTGTCTAACTAACCCTTTGCGTCACTGTCAATGGTAGCCCGCCAGGCTTCTCGGTCCATGGGATTCTGAAAGCAAAAGTACTGGAGTGGGTTGCCATTTCCTTCTCCAGGGCATCTTCCCAAACCAGGGATCGAACCTATGCCTCTTACATCTCCTGCATTGGTGGGGTTTTCTATACCACTCCCTGTGACACCTGAGAAAGCCCATTACTGATTGGGTTAATTCTTTGGTTACACTTATATGTGTTCTTTCAAAGACTTGAAAGAATTCTAACTTTTGGATCATCTTAGGCATTTTGATGTTGCCAGTGGTTAGCTAATACTCTGAGTTGTGAACAAAAATAACACACTGTTAAAGACAAATATCTGAGTATGAAGGAATACACATCCCTGCTGTCTGCTTGGTGTGGTAGCACTTCTATTGATCCTTTCATTATTCCAAGTGGAAAATGGGTTTGGAAAACCACACAAGCATCTATGGAGTCAGAATGAGGTCTGGGTAGGTGAATACTGGCATGACACAGTGGGAAAATACCTTTTATTTTTTCACACCTAATACTCAAGAAATACAATCTTGAGAAAGCTTATGACATACTCAGATGTAACTCTACCTGTTGGTAAGATATTCTCAACTAATAGCATCTCAGAGGACACAGCATCGTCAGCACATTCAAAACACTCTGATAATGTTTAAGCCTCATAATGCATGAAATTGAGCAAACTCTTTTTTTTTTTTTTCTGGAGAAGTACGAACTTTATTAGAGTGAGAGCAGTATATGGCCTCACGTAGCCGCTGACAGATCTCAGAGAGGCACTACTGACCTTGCCCTGTAATTATGGGATGTCTCTAGGGTTGGAAGATACCTTAAAAGGTCACCGGGTTGACCCTCCCATCTGAATTGTTCATCCTCCTTAAACATCTCCCTCCAGTGGACTGGGGTCAGTTTCTGCTGATGATGGAGGGGTCCTGGGTCATGATGGTGGAGGACAGATAGCGGAGGACAGGGGAACTGGCATGCTACAGTCCACAGGGTGGCAAAGAGTTAGCTAATTGAACAACAACAACATAATACTGGGGCAACAATTTTTGTGATGCCTTAACCACAGCAGCCCAAGATTTTAGGGATCTTGTAATTTGGTGTGTTATCGAAGGGTAGATTATTTTTCTGGACATTCACTTACAGGCTGAATGGTCTTATTACATCAGTTAAGGACACTAGAAATTTTATAAGAGTGTAGAAGAACATGACAATTAGCCAAGTACCAAACTAAACTGTTTATAAGACTAAGAGATGCAAAAAAAAAAAAAAAAAATCAGAAAGACAGCTAGCAATTTTGGCTATCGATGCCAAGTCTTTAGTAAGGTTTAGAAAAGGAATTTTGGTGCATATGACATATAACTTAGGTGTTGAACAATAAGTAGAAATTAAGTCAAATATGGAGAAATTTATGTCAAATAAGAGATGAAATAAAGTTTGAATGTTTATTTATTTTTTTACTTCTTTTTCCCAATTATTTTTATTAGTTGGAGGCTAATTACTTTACAATATTGTGGTGGTTTTTGCCATACATTGATATGAATCAGCCATGGATTTACATAAGTTTGAATGTTTAAATGATACTAAAAATGTAAGACATGCTGAATTATTTTGCTTTCATTGTGAGATTAACCCCAAATCAAGTTCTCACACACTGAAGTACACAAAAAATATTTCATCTTCTTCTTTGCTAAAGGCATTCAACATATTCTGTACCGATACTGGAGCATGATTTTACTTCCGGTATATTTTGCTGTGCAACTTCTTGAATACCAGCTCCATTCTCTCACCATCTCCGTATAACTATCCTAAGGAGCAAATGTACTTTCTTGAGGTGATAGAAGATATAGAAAATAATTGTCATTAACTGGTAATCATCTTAGAACTGGACTAAGAGTATGATTTTCTCAAGGATTATTTTATCATAATAAATATTTAATAATTGATTTTAATGCATAAGCATTTTTATGCATAAGCAAAGGGAGGGAAATATAAGCCTAAAGGGAACACACAGATAAAAATTTCAATAGAAAATTTGTAGAAGGAAGTAGAGAGTAGGTCTCAAAAATACAATGTTGACAACTGTTATCTGTACATATATTACATATGCATTGTATTTATAATATATATGTGTATGTTGGCATTTATATGGCTGTTTGGTACTATATGACATTTACAGTAATATGTCAATGGTATACAACATATATGTTATATATGACTATATATACACGAGAAAAAAGGTAAAATAATTAAACAATCATGCCAGAAGACCAAAATCTCCCTCCAAAAAAAGTAGGAAATACCCCATGTCCAATCTTTATTCTCTCTCCCTCGATTAAAAAAAAAAATCTGACATCAAATACTTCGTTTAACAGCTGTGTTTGTGTGTGTGTATGTTTATGTATATGTGTTCTTATTCTCACATGGATTTATCTATTGCTGCATAAAATCATTCCAATGCTTGCCAACTTAAACAATGCATATTTCCTTTATTTCTTCCCAGTTTCTGCAGGATTCTGGGCATGGCTTCGCTGGGTCTTGGCTCCAGAAACAGCTCAATTTCAGGCTCTCATAAGAAGGAAATCAGGGCGTTGTCCACAGCTGAAATCTGGAAATTTAACTAGGGAAGTGCTCACTTCTAACTCACGTTCATGGTTGTTGGCAGGACATTGTTCCTCAAAAGCTGCTAGAATAGGAGCTTTGGTTTCTTGGTGGCTTTTGCCAGAGTTTACCCCCTCAGTCCTGCCATAAGGACCATTCCACCAAGATAAGTTGCTTCAACAAAGCTCATACATTAAGTAATAGAGAGAATCTGACATTGAGATAAGAATAATTGAATCACTGGAGTGGCACACCCCCTTAACATTGTTCTCTTTTGCTTTTCAATAGCAAGTTTTTCAATAAGAGAAATTTACAAAAGGTTATGAATACTTTGGCCACTTGATGTGAAGAGCCAGCTCATTGGAAGAGATCTTGATGCTGGGAAAGATAGAAAGCAAAAGAAGAGGACAGCAGAGGATAAGATGGTTGGATAGCATCCTAGTGCTACGAGGGAAGCCCATTACTAACTCAGTGGACATGAACTTGGGCAAACTTTGAGAGATAGTGAAGGACAGGGCGGCCTCGTGTGCTGCAGCCCATGGGGTCGCAAAGTTGGACATGACTTAGTGAGTGAACAACAGCATCATGAATACCAGGGGCAGGAGTTATTAAGAACAATTTTGAGGCAGCATCAAACAGGTTATGGGTATGGGTGCTAAATTCTCTTGTTACATAGATTATGCTTGCAGGCTTAGATTGATTTTCCTATTTTATTTTGTATTGTTTTATTTTTATCTTCACTTTGTAAACTTGACTATTCAATTTTCTCTTTTATAAATGCCTTTTGCTTTCTGGCTTCATACTCATTGAAGAACTTTTGAGTTTATAAGTAAGGATTGTAAAGCAGAAAGCCTTGTTATATGTTCTGATTAGGCTACGTTTGGATATTTCAAATTTTCAATATTTGCTTTCCTTTTTCCCACACTTTCTTCTTTAGTTTCTACCAATCTCCAATAAATTAGACTTTTTGTAGAAGAATATTTAATCTCCTGACTATACTATATAATCCTTGGTGTCTGGTGAGGAAATTGAACTGGAATTGAGAGTAGTTTTTATCGCTCAGTTGATAGGCTCAGCAGGTAAATAATCTGCCTGCAATGCAGGACTCCAAGGAGACACAGGTTTGATTGCTGGATCAAGAAGCTCCCCTGGAATAGGAAATGGCAACCCACTCCAGTATTCTTGCCTGGGAAATCCCATGGACAGAAGAGCCTGATGAGCCACAGTCCAAACGGTCTCAAAGAGTCAGATATGACTAAGCATGCACACACTTATTAGTGTAAGGTAGGTGATTCATATCTGTGCACATTTTCCCTTTTTCATGTTTGGCATGTTTCACTTACTTCAAGGAATGGTACTTTCATTTTCTCCCTGCCTTTAGAAGGATAGTTGTCTTTCTGTCTCTGTTGATAAACAATTTTGTCTGTCTCATAATCTAAATAATTCTTATTTTCCCTCCCACTTTAAACTCCACTCTCTTGTAATGATTGCTACCCCTAATTCATGCATCTTTCTGGAGTTCATTTACACAAATCAGGATTCTTCCAACATTGTTCAAGAAATGTTTAACCTTTGGTGAATTTACCAAGTCAATTATATCTTGTCTACTCTCAAACTTACTTATATTGCTGCTATTCTAATTTTTTTTCTAATTATTTATTGGTGTGTGCTTTTCGTATTTTATAACTTTATCATTGTTATAGTGAATCTTAGGGGGGAAATGGAAGTAAACACATATGTTCAATCCAACTGTCTTTTCCAGATGTCTTTTATTTTTTTACATTTAGCTTCAAATTAGTTTGTATATCTCTATTAAATTAATGTCCCGTTACTTTATCTATGTCTTGCTTGATGAATTTTAAAATACCCCTGGGAGCTACCAGACAAAGTTCAAATATCTTTCTTCTGGAACCACTTTCTGCTTCAGTACTTGATTCATATTTTCTCAAACATACACTCTCTCTTCCTATCCACAGGGGCTGTCATCCCCACATCCTGACCAATCTTACTTTGTCTTGCCATTGTCTGAATATGTATTCTACTCCCATTTGCAACTGTGAGTCTCTGCAGGGATTTCTTTATTTGTTCAAGTCAAATAAGAGTGGGTGTTAGAGTCAATATTTGTTGCTACAACTATCAATTTCAAAGTATTTGTTGTATTACACCAAGATGCTCTATAACTGCAAGTTCAAACCTGAAATTCTCTAGGTTGCATGTGTACTGCATTAATTTTAATACATTATATAACTGATAAGTTACCAACCTGAGTTTTACAGAAATAAAATCTCTCTGATTTCTTCTTTGCAGGTATAAATTATATATTCAAGATGAAGATGAAGGAGGATTGACATGCCTGAGAATTTTTAGGAAAAAATAAATAAAACTTTCAAAATGCCCCTTCTGTTTATCTGTACCACAGATTTATGTTTGTCTTTAATACAAGCACTGTATTCTAAGAAAAACCAATAACCAGATTTTTATATAACTGTCTATTGATCTGTAAAACAAATCAGTTATATAAATTGAAAATAATAGCATTGGTTATAGCTAACTTCTTGTGATGTAAGCACATCTCTAAAAGTTCTCCATTTGACACTAGGAAAGAAATTCTATAGGCAAAAATAATCTGAATTTTATATTATTTGAGCTTGAGTTTTATCAGTTAAGTAAACCCCTAAAAATATTTTATTCTTTTGTGATTTAAGAGTCTACTCAAGTGAACTCTGTCTATAACACATGAAATTTAAACTATGAGAATTTGGTTTCTTTTGCTGCATTCAAAGAGAAGGTCAGATTTCACTGGTTTCTGCTTAGCAAATCCTCAGACAATATTGAAACAAAGAAACTGAGTCACTCAGATTCAGGGTACCCCTTATTATAAGAGGTCAGTTTTATTATTTCTGAGAATGCTAGGCTGTGACAAGAGCAAATATGTAAAGTTACATGTGTTAATGTTAGAAAACACCAAAGCACAATTGTAAAATAGATGAAAGGCACATACTATTTGAAAGGCCCTAGTATTTACTTCAAAAATTGTTTCTACTAATCATAGCATTTTTATATATTTCACCAAAATTATATTTAATTGAATCTCAAATGTATAATAATGGTTAATTCATTTTGTTCTTTAATATAGAAATACATACTCAGAGATGTAAAGAACACCTTTCAAGTATCTCTTGGAAGAAATCAGTTTGCAATTGTACTATTATTGATCTGTATTATTCAATATGTCTCCTTTGGGAGATGTACATGTCAGCATTTTCAAGTAGAAGTAATCCATTATGTTATTAAAGGACTTCCGAAAACTTTTCAAAAGAGTTGAAAATAACACCTGTCAATTTTTAAACATTCTTTGAATTTAAAAAAATTATTTCATACATAAAATTTTTCATTGTAGATGACTCAATTCTATTATAATCCTCAACAGAAAAGATTCAGTCAGTTCAGCTCAGTCGCTCAGTCGTGTCCGACTCTTTGCGACCCCATGAATCGCAGCACGCCAGGCCTCCCTGTCCATCACAAACTCCTGGAGTTTACTCAGACTCATGCCCATCGAGTCGGTGATGCCATCCAGCCATCTCATCCTCTGTCGTCCCCTTCTCCTCCTGCCCCCAATCCCTCCCAGCATCAGGGTCTTTTCCAATGAGTCAACTCTTCGCATGAGGTGGCCAAAGTACTGGAGTTTCAGCTTCAGCATCAGTCCTTCCAATGAACACCCAGGGCTGATCTCCTTTAGGATGGACTGGTTGGATCTCCTTGCAGTCCAAGGGACTCTCAAGAGTCTTCTCCAACACCACAGTTCAAAAGCTTCAATTTTTCGGCGCTCAGCTTTCCTCACAGTCCAACTCTTACATCCATACATGACCACGGGAAAAACCATAGCCTTGACCAGATGGACCTTTGTTGGCAAAGGAATGTCTCTGCTTTTTAATATGCTATCTAGATTGGACATAATTTACCTTCCAAGGAGTAAGTGTCTTTTAATTTCATGGCCGCAATCACCATCTGCAGTGATTTTGGAGCCCCCAAAAAAATAAAATCTGACACTGTTTCCACTGTTTCCCCATCTATTTCCCATGAAGTGATGGGACCAGATGCCATGATCTTAGTTTTCTGAATGTTGAGCTTTAAGCCAACTTTTTCACTCTCCTCTCTCACTTCCATCAAGAGGCTTTTTAGTTCATCTACAGAAAAGATTAGCAGAACACAATTCTGACCATAATATTCGCTACTACCCAAGGCATGTCATAGATTATAGAATAATTCCATATCAAAAGGAATGCTGGTATTTGGTTTTTCACCATTTTTGAGTTCCTGCAAAGAGTTGGAATCGGATATTTATTTAGCAATATTCTGCATGGCAGTCTACATATTCCTCTTGTTTTCCTTTCATTATCATTTGCTTCACTTTGACTTATTTAGCTCACTTATAAGACAACATATTTTATTTGATAATTAACATTTCATTCTTTTGAGAAAACCGAACAGCAACAAACAATATATTTCTACTCTCAAGACACAATTTCATCCTCTACTATCTGGTCTTTATGGCATGATTTATGTTTTGAAATGTTTTTCTTGCATGTTGAGGAAAATGATGTTTTAATGACAAACAAAGCATGGCCACACCATCTTTCTCAAACAAGAAATCTGATATATTTGCTAAATGACATGTAAATAAAGGTCAAAGTAAAAAATTTAAAGTTACCTCTTATCAGAACCAATTTGCATTTATATCAAACCAAGAAAGATCTCAATGTTATTACATGTCCATGTTGGTGAAAAAACTTCCTGTTATAACAATGCTTTCCTTAATATGAAGTAATATTTCCTGTCCCAAGTTATTGACTAAATACTAGAATATTTTATGTCAAGTATCTCCTATTCTGTATGCTAGTAGATATCATATCAAATTTTACTAAAATAGGATGTATTTCCTAATTTATACCTGATTATATGTTATGCCATATTTATTATCCATCACTTTAGGGTAATAAAGTTGACTGTTATGTGTGCGGTTTCTAATATCTGCCCTTGGCTTAAACAGAAAATGGAAGGAGTGTCCAGTTGAGAAACTGCCAGAGGCATTCAAATGAGCTGTATGCCATTAGTAGGAGTTATTTACTCATAAATCCCATATTTATTAGGGACATTTTGCAATTCCAGAAGGTGATCATAAAGTTATCTTGGCTATGTGTTGGAACAGTAGCAAACAGAAATTGCTGTCATGAAATCATTAGACTGAGGCTATGTCTGATGGCCTGAAATAGGTTCTCATGTTGAAAAGAACATCAGGCATATGGTACTCTTCTAGTTGCTTGATACATATATGAAAAATGGCTCTGCTAAAATATTCCATTAAAAATTCAAATTGATTTTGTAGGTATATTGCAGCAAGAACACTAAGCTTGCTTTAGTTGCTTCAGAACGTTTGGTATGAATTCTCCATCCATATCACCTCTTTGATGTGGCATGCAGTGTTATTGCAAAGTCACTTGGTAAGAAGTACCTCCTCTGGACCATGAGCTATTATTTTTGAAGCTAAACTTTTCAAATTCTCACTTATCAGAAACTTAGAGGTAAAGATAAAAACATACATACACACTTCTCAAGATATCAAAGTGTTAAAATAGCCAAGTTACCTGTAAAACGAACCATTTCCTACTCAGCAACTGGGAATGTAATCTCTTATGTATATTTTTAAAAAAACATTTGGAAGTACAGAATTTGACTTGTTTGTCAAGGGACTTAAAAACAAACAACATCATTAATCTACTCATACCTTTTCTGGAAGTCTATTGAAGCAGGATAGTCTTAAGAATGTTTGATACAAGGAAATGTATTTCAGTGCTACCTATAATAATCATAAATTAGAAATATAATTATCATAATAAGTCACTAACATTTATTCAGCTCTTACATGATTGACCTTTGTCTATTCCTTGCCTTCTTAACCTTGCCAGTGACCTAATAAGGTAAGGCCAACTCTTACATGCATTTTGAAAATGAAGTGAATAAATCTCAGAAGATTTGTATCAACTAAGGAAATCTAGTTTCTAGCATCTGAAACATGTTTTGAACACAAATCTGATATTTTTAGTATTCATGAGTTAGAGAGAGCTAGTGTCATTTAGGCTACATTGCAAAAATATTTCATAATAAATTTTACTATAAAACATCAATGGGATATACCTGGTTGTATTTTGTATGAATCTTTCTTTCTAACCAAAACACACAAGAAACATTCATTGAGCTCTAAGATTAACCAATTCCTAATCTCCAGTTTCATAAAATGATGTGCCTGGTAAATTTATTCTCAGCCATTCTTGGGATTTCCCACTATCCATGAAAGACCGGATTTGTGGGTAAGCCAGTAGAGCAGGTATACAGGGCCCCACTCTCAGAAGACCCTGCATTTGATGTTTGTGCTCAGTCATATCCAACTCTTTATGACCTTTTGGACTGTATCTCGTCAGGCTCCTCTGTCCATGGGATGCTCCGGGCAAGAATATTGGAGTGGGTTGCCATGCCCTCTTGCAGGAGATCTTCCCAACACAGCGATCTGACCCATGTCTCTTGCATCTCCTGCATTAAGATTCTTTACCACTGAGCTACTAAGGAAGTCCATACTTGGTGTTTAATGCCCTGCAGTTGCAGTCTTAAAACTCTTAGTAATGTTATCACTGAATTGATATTTTGTAAGTGAATTCTGATGAAATGTTGGAGCATGGGTTGGGAGTTTGAAGACCAAACTCTCATGGTCGTCATGGCTGGGGGCTTGTACCCCACAGGTCCCCAGTCTTGGCCAAGTAATCTCTGCTCCCCGCCACTTCCTGTGTGTGTTGGTACCTATAGTGGGGATAGCAGTGGCCATCTCTGCCCCACGCTGGCAGTGCCAAGCTGTGTTTGGGGGATGACTGAACTGAAGCTCTTGACAACTCCTGGTCCAGTACTGAGTGCACTGGAGCATGAAAGTTCCTGGCAATCATGGTGTGAAGAGATGTAATATGGCCACAAAATTGTGGATAGTCTGACTACTGCAAAGGTACCAGCAGGCACTGGCAAGGATGCATCCTTCTCAGCATAGCAAACACTTTATGGCAGGAAATCTCCATAGAGGAAGAACTGCACACAGTGAAATCAAAGGATCTTAGCTGCTAAAACACTAACAAAATAGAGGGGGGATGGCATTAAGCCATTTTTCTGAGGCTGACCCTTCTTCACCTTTTCCCCATTCAAAAAAAAAAAAAAATGCAGTCATTCCCTTTAATATTTCACGCTCTTTTGAGCTTTATCAGTTTGATTATGTCTTTTTTAAAGGCCTAATAATTTAAGGAGAGGATAAGATGAATTTTTATTTGCTTTGTGGCCCAAAGTTGGAGTTGTTGGAACAGAAAATAGGCTATGGGTAAGTGGAGATAATACATTTACAGAATTCTTACTATGTGCTTTGTTGTGAAAAGTATTAGAAAACTGATGTGGTAGCCAGGAATGTTTGTGTATTCAAGAGATTATAGTGACTTTGCTATTTGAGATGGGAGTGATACATACATATGTATTATGATTGGGAAAGAAAAGTAATGACTTCACGAGTTAGGTCCTGATACAGGTAAGAAGAGATGAACCCCAAAGCACAAGGGATCAGCTGGCCTTCAGCACAGGAGGGTGACCTTTCCCAAGTGCATCAGATGTGGCAGAGTGTGTATAGAGCTCCTGATCCTTGAAGGCGCATATGCCACATTTGCTTTGTCTCTGAACTGTGGTGTGAGATGATCCAATAAACATGAGGGATGAGACATCCCTCTAGAGAACAGGAACGGTAACCATTAAGGGGATTTTCAGAGAATTGTCTGAAATTTATGGAGATCAAATTTGAGATTGTTGTCATAAATGTGAAATGAGTCCAGTCATCACAGTTTCCTTGGCAGTAATCAGCGACCCAGATGTAGATTCATAAAATGAACATAGCTGTCTACCAGCAGGGCATGTTTGGCAACAGAACAACAGAAGGATGAAGAATCATGAGAATAGGAGTTAAACAGCACAAGGATTCTGAGGCTTGCTGAAAGCAACCTACATCAGGTAATAAGGTGAAAACATAATGAGGTGTCCAAGCTCCTTTCTGCACCCAGTTCTAAGATGACCTGCAGCTGCAGTGAGAAGCTCTGGTGGACACTGATATTCTCCCATCCCATGCGCCCTTGGCTCCCAGTTCATTTGCCTCAAAGATTTCTCTAATTCTTCAAAGGTTGGCTCAACTTACCTTCAGTACAGTTTGACAGCAAGTTGTTCTTGTTGTTTAGTCACTCAGTCGTGTCTGACTCTTTATGACACCATGGACTATAGCACCCCAGGCTTCCCTGTCCATCACCAACACCCGGTGTTTACTCAAACTCATGTCCATTGAGTCAGTGATGCCATCCAACCATCTCGTCCTCTGCCGTCTCCTTCTCTTCTGCTTTCAACCAGTAAGGAACAAAAATTAACTCCCTCCCCAATTACAGACCTTAACCAATGAGAGTTTGGGGTCATTGAATAAATGATTCAACTTTTGCATCTCTCAGGAGAACACACTAATCTGTGCTTACAGTTCCACAGAGGGTGCAGAGTAAAATTGTTCTCTATTTCTCTCTTGTAAGTAGCTCACTAACATCCATTTTATTGGCTTTTCTCCCTTCCCTAATCCCCTTTCCCCACATCCTATATTGTTCTTTTCAGAATCACCTCCCGAGTAATCTACACTCATCCAGGCCGTTGTCTCAGCACAAAGCAAGACAGAGGATGGTGATGGAAAGTGAAGCATTAACAACAATGAATTAGAAATACTGTTGAATTGAAAAGCTGATAAATGTATTAAACTGTGTAACCTGGAAAGGTGGGAAGTGAAGTTTGAAGAATGGAAAGTCAGAAGACGAAATATCAGAGCTGGTTAAATGCCAAAGTGGTATCTCCAAAGAAGGCTTGGAATATAAGAGATGAATGTTTTACTGAGATGTGCCTAGAAAATCCTGGTGAGAAATAATACATCATATGTATAGATGCTGAAGCTACTAAGAACAGAACAGGGAAGCTGGTAGTTAGGATGTAGAGCTAAAATCATAATTGGAGGATGTGAATGGCAAGGGGATTGGTAGAAACTTTAGGCTAACATTTAATTCAGAAGAGATAGGATATATGAAGTGTGATGAAAACTAAACTCTTTGAAAGCCATAAGAGAAACCAAGAAGGACACCCAATCCAATGTGGTATTCTAAACTATTTGACTGTGGATTAAAAAAAAAAAAAAACTTCCACTGTAAATGCTGGAAGAGACCAGTGACTTCTGTAGGCAATAGAGTTCTTGAAGCAATGGGCTATTCAAGGTCTTCACATATTAATATTTGCCCCCAGTAAGAGACTGACTCATAGACCCTGCCAGGAATGAAGTTCTAGTATAGTGGGTGTGAGTTCTGCCAGGGACTTGGGTGGTATAGCTATATGTGAGATAAGATGTGAAGACTCTGAGGCCATTGGTCTTTTCAATAGGAACCTAGCAAAAACTGTATAAGAGTTGCAAATAGCAGTGTATTGACAAAAAGAATATGACTTTGGGCTTATTTTGCAAAATAAATTAAGAGGTCAAAAATAATAATCTTAAGTGTGCTACTAATGTGTTGTCATCCTGGGCTTGGTTCTTGATTTTTATTTTTCCTACTTTAATTTCTTCAACTTGAAAAATGTAGATGGATATCATGGTGTGAGTTAATTAGTCAGTGTTCCTAAAATATAGAGCATTATTAAATGTGGTCAGAAGTGCTAATTACTCACATTGTCAAAAGGGCATGTTTGGGGCTAGAGCACAGTGTCTTCATGTTGAGAGTAGCAAGTGCTCTTTAACATTTTAATTTCATATAAATGCCTTGTCTTCATTAGCAAAGATGTCTTCTACTTTGATGCCTATAAATTGAACAGGTTCTTTTAGCTCATGACACTGGCTTCAGCCACGGAGATATTTGTTAAGGTTCTCCATATCACTTGATGTAATTAATCCCATGATAATAGACAAAGTGATGTAGCAAATAGTGCTTGTGGTCTGGGGTCAAAAGAAACAAAAGTAGTGCTCCCTAATTGTGTGACCCTGTGCTAATCACTGACATGCTCTGAGATTCAAGTTCATAATTGCTAAAATATGCATAATCATCTCTCATTCTAGATAACATAAGGAGTCAGTGATATCTTAGAATATTTAAAAATATTTTTGAACTACAAATGGATTAATGAATATTATTATGTGCTTGTTCTAGTCCAAACAAAAGGAAGACAGAGACTGCTCTGTTTTTTGCTGTGCCTATCAAGAGTAAGGACATCCGTCTACACAAAATTACAGCCCGAGTTTGTGGCTGGGTTGAATGTAGAGTACAATTCCAAATATTTTAACCACAGAAACTGGAAGAATGGAGTTATCATTCACCTTGATGGGAAATCTGTGGCAGAACTTTTGCATGAGATATTCATATTCAAGCTTGGATCCCTGAGTCTCCTCATTGATAATAGGAAGTTTAGAGTTGCCAAAGGAGGCGAAGTAGAAATGGGTGGTGCACAGCAATGCAGATTACCAAAATAGATGGTTCAGCTATTTTTTTTTTTTTCTTGTTTCCTTCCAGCCAACTTCAGAAGCTAGAAGAGTTGAGAAATGTTAGATTAATCATGTTTGAGGATTTGCAGGTAAATAAAATGAAAAGAGATAAAAGATACAAGTAAAAGGTTTAAGGAAGTATGTAAGAGAGTGGTTATTATGGATCATGAATTCACAGTTTGAAAGAAAGGAAAAAGATAACATAGGGTGAGAGGTAAGGGAAAGTGAAGGACAAAGTGCTGTGATACATGGTGCTCAAGGAGATACCTAGAGAGACAGAAGGTGACAGATTGGAGAGTGCATGCAAAAATATAAATAGTAGGGATAGTAGACATACTGTTTAAACTCAATTACTGGGTTGCTTCTGGGTTATGCTCAGGAACCCGGGTCACTACAGATGCTCCTGGGTGGGATCCAGCCCTCACACTGATTGATTCAGTCCTTTTCCATGGAGTTTAACCCCTAGTTTACCATTCCCCCAAACTGGTGGAAGTCAGCCCATGGCTGTAACATTCCTCAAGTTTTTTATACCTGTTCTCATCCTTGGGGAAAACAGGCTTGCATTTCCTAGAGTTATCATCCTCTTTATTTTGAAAGTGGAACACTTAGCTCTTTACTCAATTTCATGTTTTATAAAATATGGAAAAGTCTTTGGCTTTAAGCAGCTTCTTTCTGCTTTCCTACAACAAAGATATGTTGAGCAATAAAATAGAAAGCCGTTATCTGATTAAAATTTTAGGTGCAAATATATGAAGAAAAATATTGTTATCTTAACACTGTCCCATATGCATACATGTTTCTGATCAGCACATTTTGTATTTGGGGGTGATGTAGTGTGTTCTGATATTCAAAACCCTGACATGATTTTCAAAAAAGAGACTTCTGAATACCCCATCCAAAATAACTGTAGCTTTGGGAATTCCATGGTGGTCGAGTTGTTAATACTCCATACTTCCACTGCAGGGGATATGGGTTCCATCCTTGGCCAGGCAGCTAAGATCCTACATGCCCAATGGTGCAGCCATTAAAAAAAAAAAAAAGACTGTAGGTTCATTATTAATTGTCAATTCCTTTGGGCTAACATGGAGTCTGTACTGAAATGCAAACATTCTCAAAAAAAAAAAAAAAAGCCCTGATATTACCAGTTATTATGCTTTAATGTAAATTAATTTGTCAATTTTGTTACTATGACCACTAATAGTCAGTAGACCACAGCTTAACATTGGTTATAAAATTGGTTATAAGATGTGTTTTGCTGGAGGATGAGGAAGAGGAAGTTTCTGAGCCTAACTGATATTCTCAACCTAATTGACAGTGCAGTCTTAGGAGCTGTTCCTGTCTGCAATGGAAGCACCAGAGGGTGAAGAATGGTAGTAATATTTGCCTTCCGTTGCGGCTTTGTTGTTCAGTCCTTAAGTTGTGTTTGACTCTTTGTGACCCCATGAACTACAGCATGCCAGGCTTCCCTGTCCTCCACTATCTCCTGGAGTCTGATCAAAATCATGTCCATTGAGTCCATGATGCTATCTAGCCATCTCATCCTCTACCGCCCCTTTCTCCTTTTGCCTTCAATCTTTCCCAGCATCAGGGTATTTTCCAGTAAAGTTGGCTTTTCACATCAGGGGACCAAAGTGTAGGAGCTTCAGCTTCAGCACCAGTCCTTCCAGTGAATATACAGGGTTGATTTCACTTAAGATCGGCTGTGATCTTGCTGTCCAAGGGGCTCTCAAGGGTCTTCTCCAGCACCACAATTCAAAAGCAAGTTCTAAATATGTCTCACTTTCCAAAAATAAAAGGCTATATATTTCCAGTTTTTCTTTATTAATAGAATCATAAAGATTGATAAAAGCAAATTAAAAGAAACTGTCACAAAGAGAATGATTCTTTCTTTGTGAACAGCCTGGCTTTCAATATAAAATATTTTAACAAAAGAAAATTATGCTGAGTTGTACTCAAGGTAGTTAACTTTTCAGATCCCATAGCTTCAAACTATTTATGTTTCTTGAAAAAAAAAATATTTGTAGGCAATTTGTTTCCATTTCTTGAACCAGGGCCAGTTATTACAGATATCACAGAAGCAGTAGCTGCTATTCGGCAGGGTGACACTTGGTTCTGTTCTCTCAACAACTCCTGGTTGGAGACACAAGGGCACAGAATGGTAGGGGGTTTCTAGCTGTGTTGCTTTTAACACTATTATGATGCTGTTGATGCTTGCAACTCACTAGCTTATAAGCTGTGAGTCAGTCAAAGAGTTTGAACCTGCAGTAGAAAATGCCTTAGTTCTATCCTCTTCACAGTATCTGGCCAATCATTTATTTCACTATGTTTATAGAGAGCCACTTAGTACAATGAAATGAATGTCCTGTGGGTAAAGATTTCCTGTCTGGTGCCGTCTGGGGCCTCATAGTGCTAACTTGCAGCTCCTCTCTCCCAGCGTCTTGTACTGGAGTTAGTAACATGCACATCTATTCACAGTTTCTCATTCCAATGAATTGCAAGGTTCTTGAAATTAAAGGCATGACTTAGCAAAGCTTGTTTCAAGGAGCAGACACACAGAATATGAGTGCTGATTACGTTTCATAATTACATTCAAGTTTTTCTAATATAAGCGTTGAGTTTCTCCTTTGCTTTCGTATTAAGAGAACCTTGTGATTCACAAGATTTGACAAATAACTCACCTCCTTGATTGCATGCTTATTATTATTGCATATTATTTCTTACCAGGTATTAGAGTGAACACAGCTAAATACAATTGTGCTGGGAGTGTTTGTACACATGTGGATGAATGAAAGAGAAAGGGTGTTGCTAATAATGGATGCTGACAGCAGGAGGGGATTTGGGGGGTCCTTAAGGACGATCCCTATTGTTAGCTAGTGGTGTAGTTGATGAGTCTCAGCATTCCAATGATGCTTATTTCGGTTCTGTTTTTTATCTTCAAAACATGTATCTGAACAGCAAACTCCTGATTACTTGTATATTACTGTATGTATTACTAGTCTTCTGCACTGAAGGCTGACTCTTTACCATCTGAGCCACCAGGAAAGCCCTATTAATTATCTACTGTGTGTGTGTTAATCACTCCATCATGTTCTTCTCTTCTCAACTCCATGGACTGCAGCCCACCAGGCTTCTTCTTCTGTGGGATTTTCCAGGCAAGAATACTGGAGTGGGTTGCCATCTCCTTCTCCAGAGGGTCTTCCCGACCCAGAGATTGAACCCAGGTCTCCTGCATTGCAGACAGGTTCTTTAACATCTGAGCCACCAGGGAAGCTCCAATTATCTACTAATTATCAATTATTAACTATAATGCCTCCTATGCATTTCATTTGTTAAATTTATCTATATTTTATAAAACTTTTTATGTTATTTATTAGATTTTTTTGCGATCTTATAAAAATATTAGCAAGGATTTAAATGACTGATTTTTTTTTTCCTTACAGTAAGTATATTGTGGACTTTGGAAAAAAGAATCATTTTAATGGACGTAATCATTTCCACATAAATTGCATATGTGGGAATCCATATGAAAATGTAAGAATTGCTAGATACACAAATACATGCTAGTTAAGATGTTGAATGATGGCTTAAAATTATGACTCAGATTGAAACTGTGATGAGAAGGAATAGGGAGAATGGCTAATTAGATAAACATTTAGTTTGTTTTTTTTAAAGGATCTGGGGAACAGTACCTTTTAAACATGGCATGCACAAGAATTACATGAAAAGAAACAGCCGTAAAGGGGTTTTGATTTTCAAATCTAATCCAAGATTATAAACCAACCCTGGAATCATCTGTGAACCATACCTAATCCTTGTTTGTTGCTCAATCTAGTGTGCCTAACTCTGAGAAGCCGATTTTGGAAGGACAAAGGAAAAGATTCTTGCAATACTAGGGCTATGAATTAAACCCTGCTTTGTTCTACTCTTCGATTTTACTGTGTATTAGTATAGTATTTTTCATATAATCTCCACACCAAATAACTCACACTAAAATATAGTATGGCATTAAAAATATCTTGCCCAAAGCTATTCTCCACAGAAGAGGAATAAATGCATTTTCCAAAACTTATAACTTAAAATAATAACCTTTTAAAAATCTTTGGAATATTGGATGTGACTGATGTGTAAACTGGATACTGTCTTATTCAAAGATGCTTGCAGATATTTCCTCAAATGTTAATTGATATACTTATTTGGATTTACTGTATTTTCCATCACTCCCTCTCTGAATTACAGCAAGAGCTTCATAATTAGGTGACCTGATTTTAACCTTGCCCACAACTTCTCTGTATGGTGGTCAGAATTATCATTAAAAATAGAAATTCAGTCTTTCTCAATCAGTTCTGATTTTACTCTGAAAACAAACCAAACTGTTCACAATGACTTAAAACCATCACAGGATTACCTTAGTTCTCAGACGCTGATGCTGGGAAAAATTGAGGTCAGGAGGAGAAAGGGGCAACAGAGGATGAGATGTCTGGATGGCATCATGACTCAATGGACATGAGTTTAAGCAAACTCAGGGAGATAGTGAAGGACAAGGCGGCCTGGCGTGCTGCAGTCCATGGGGTTGAAAGAGTTGGACACAACTGAGTGGCTGAACAACAACAAAGTTCTCAGATATCTCAAATTACTGAGATGCAGAGGGAACTCTGGTTCGCTTTCTGCTTCTCCAATGACACTGGCTTCATAGCTTTTCCTAATATACTAGTCAAGTTTCGCACTTAGGATTTTGCTCTGACTCTGAATGGGCCAATATCCCCCAAATATTTTCATGGGTGAACCCTCTCACTTCAAGTTTTTGGCTCAAATATCACCAAAATGAGGCCTAACCATACCAGCCTAACCCCCCAGGCTCCACATACAATAGAAAACGGTTTCCTTGTTCTTTCATTCCATACAGCTCTACATCTTTTAATATTAACTATTTTTTATGTGTTCATGTTTATCATTGCCTGTTGTTCTATCACGTCTAGAATATAAGCAGATGTTTTTGTTTGCTTCACTAGAGTATCTTTGAAAAGTGCAATAAAACCTGACTCATAGTATGACACTAATGTATAATTTTTTCTAAGTTGTATTAAATGAAACAGAAACAGAAATAAGTCATTTTTTGGCCTAAATGTAAATGATTGCATTAAATTGTCAATTGTCCTTAGAAATAGTTAAACAAAAGATGATAAAATCTCTCTCCCCCACCCCCGCCTTTAAAAACCAGAAATTGTGTAGAATTGAGAATTTATGTTGGAGCAATTTAGAATTCATATGTTGTTTGAATTTTGATTTAGCAATATCTTTTTAATGGTGCATGCACACTCAGTTGAGTTTGACTCTTTGTGATCCCATGTTCTCCTCTGTCCCCGGAATTTTCCAGGCAAGAATACTAGAGCATGTTGCTGTTTCCTTCTCCAGGGGATCTTCTCCACTCAGGGATTGGACCCTTATCTCTTGCAACTCCTACATTGGCAGGTGGGTTCTTTATCACCTAAGCCACCAGGGAAGGCAAAGCAATGTATTTAAGTTCACCAAATTAATCAATGAAACAAAACTAAGAGTCTAAATCCAGACTTCCTTACAAAGTACATATTAAATGATCTTTAAAATAATATGCTCTGGGAGTTGGTGATGGACAGGGAAGGCTGTCTTGCTGCAGTTCATGGGGTCGCAAAGAGTTGGAAACGACTGAGAGAATGAACTGAACTGAACTGAAAATGATCATGAACAATAAAATAAGCTTCCAATGCTATATATCAGGAAGATTTTTATAGGAAATACATCATTTGATTTATTTCCATAAGTATTATTATGTTCAACTAATCAAGGGATGATTTAATTTTTCTCATTAAAGTTTTGCACGTTTCATCTAGTTTAATGTCCACATGTTCTCATAATTTTTGTTCTCTTCATATTTTTTTAACTAAAATGGAGTTTTTCCCTTAAAGTAAAATCTTCCTTGTATTTTTTAAATATAAGTTACTTGTTGCAATATTCAAATAACATATATTTTGCATCTGTTCTATCAACATATTGGCAGATGTGCTGCTGAAGCATAATGGATTGTTCTCTTGGTTAAATCTCAAACTATACTGAATATTACATGTGAAAAACTGCCAAGTAGGGATTAAAAAAAAAGAAAGAAAGAAATTGGCCAACAAGGCTTGTGGAATCTTAGTTCCCCCACCAGGGATTGAACCTGCAACCCCCACCCCCTGGACCACCAGGAAAGTCCTGCAAGTAGTGATTTGACAGAATGTCCTCACCTTCTGTTCTCTGTCCTTTAATGTTTCATTGTGAGGAATTGAAATATAACTCTGAGCAAGATCCCACTGCAAAATCATTCCTTTCCCTTTTGAGTAATGCTTTTCTGATACTGAAAATGTGAAGAAATGAAAAGGTTAGAATATGCTTTAATTCATTCTTGCAAAGGTTATGATTGCATCATTATTTGGGTCAAAGTCAAATCATTGTTTCCATTCTTCACATTAGCCAGAATAGTGTCAGATAAATAGAACATAGTGTTTGTACCAACACTTCAAGATAATATGTTATTGTAAGCCTTTAATCTTAATGACTTTCAAATATATTTCACACCTGAATATTTATTTCCTTAAATGTCAACCCAGCATTTAAGCTATTGCTCATGTAAGTAAAAAAGCAGTCTGTCTTGACTCAGGAAATGTTTCTCACATGGCTGTTTAAGTGTAGCAATTAGGATGTAAAGAGTTGGAAAATCAATTGAATGCTTTCAGAATGTAATTGGCAGCACTTGATCGGAAGTATCAGTCGACATGCGCAGAAAAAGGAAATCACTTCAATAAACATGGCTGGTGCTTCCTCACATTTTGTATTTCAATACCAACAGGAAACTAAAAAGTGTTGCTAGGATGTTGGTGTCTAATGTTTCAGCTTTCAATGATCACTCATTTTGAAATATATTTAGTTCAGTTCAAACAAGTAGGGATTAGCATCATAGTCAACTGTCGCCTTTCACACAGTTCACGAAGCTCTCACGACAGGTATGTTGGAGTGGTTTGCTATTCCTTCCTTCAGTGGATCATGTTTTGTCAGAACTACACTATGACCCATCTGTCTTGGACGGCCCTGCATGGTATGGCTTATAGCTTCAATGAATTACACAAGGCCCTTTGCCCTGCCAAGACTGTGATCCATAAGGGGCAAACTCAGGGAGAAGGTGAGGGACAGGGGGTCGTGAAGAGTCGGACACAACTTGGCGACTGGACAACAACAAACTGTCTCCAGTCTACGAATAAGCAAGTGCGCTTATGTCTCTTACCCCGCTGGAACAATGATACCCTTCCACAAGGATCTGTGTCCTTATCTCTGAAATCGTCCAGTTGCCCCATTGCCATCCATGTGCTTGAGGTACAGATGATCCAAGTTTACTGTCAAAACATGATTGTAAAAATAGATGTAATCTTTTGAACTGTAAAATATATGTATCTAAAAATCGGTATGAAGAAACTGAAATCCCCACCACATGTCGATTACAACTTCTCAGTTTGAACAGAATATATGTGCTAGAATGGAACATTTCAATTAAATTTTTGTTTGCTTTTCCAAAGGATTGTTACGCTCTGTATACTCAAATCTAAAATGTTGCTATCGTGCAGTGTCATTAAATATACTCTATGACTCCCTATTAACTTTAATTGATTTTTAAATTTTAAACTGATTATTTTATTTTATTTTATATTTACTATTATTATTATTATTTATTTTGGATGGATACTTGAGAAACTAGTCAAGTCTCAGAAAATCTCTACATTAAAAAAAAAACTGCATGGCATACTATACATAAGAATGATCAATAAACTATAGATATCATAATCTGTAAATAATTTTCAATGATCTTTTAATTAGGTGACATTTTCCTCTAGGTCTATTTATTCTGGCCAGTGAATAGAGTTTACATTTATATGAAATGTTCTTTTCTCTTCCCACAAAGGACATCAACTCTAATGAAAAGTATTGATGTCGGAATAGGAAACTAGCCTCTTCTCCCCTTTTTCCATAAAAAAAAAAAGTCTTGCTTGATACTATTCCTTTATCCAATTAGGTTGACATACAGAAAAGTACTACTATACAATTTTCTAGTGAGATATGTTTTCTTCCATATAACATGTAAAATATGAAGTTTTATTTCAGTAAAATTCAAGTTGAGTGATGAAAGGAAGATGGATATCTTTTCTGGAAAAATAAATATATTAAAAAGCAGATCCTGGAGGAAAGTCAATGCTTGGAAAGAGAGAAGAAACAGAATAAAGGACAAGTTTCTCATCTGTTTTGCTTTTAACTTGAGACTACTCCAGAGTTACATCTGCCAGTGAGGCTAAAACTGCAACAGAAAATCAGCCTCTTTCTTTTGAAGAACCAGAAGACAGAGTTCAGAGCAAACACAGCTGCTGGAATCTGAAGGTGAAATGTCAGAAAGGACAGAGTTAGGGAAAGGAAGCTCAAAATTCTGTGCATAAAGTTTGCCAAAGTATATGGCTGACTCCTGAACCAGACAAACATGGGGCTGACTTAAGCCTAGCTCAAGGTCAAAGAATTGATGTAAACTTTCGTGACTCCCATATGAGGGAAGAAGGAGTTTGGTACCTGAATTAATTGTCAAGCTAATTATCTGCTAAAATAAAACAAAAAATATTAGCGCTCTTAGAAAGAATATAACAGAACCCAGATTCTCTGCATCATAATGATCAAAATGTCCAGGATGCAATTCAAAATTATGAAATATGTCAATAAACAGGAAAACATAGCCAATTTTAAAGACAAAAACTTATCAGAAGAGGCAAAAATCTACATAAGCTTAAAATCTAGATGGTAACATTAGAAGACAAGAATTTCAAAGCAGCTATTTTAACTATTCATCACAAAATTCTTCCTCAAAGTCTCAAAGTCTCAAATCTCTCAAAGTCAAATTTTGAGATTGAGATAATTTAGAGGAAGAAACTTTTACTAATCATATATTTGTATTTAAAGGAAGGGGAAAAAAACCCTGCATAATTTTGTTGGTCAGATCTTCCAGATGGCTTAAAATAAAGCTTAAGACTTGTTGATTTTCCCCCTATCTCTGATTCCCAAGCAGAAATAGGAAGATTTCAAGATTTTGTTTTGTAGCATGGTTTTTACATTCAGTTTCTGTAAACTTCAAAAAGTTTACACTTGAAGAAAAAATTTTCCCCAAGATCTTATAGTGACTTATACAACTGGATCATGTAATGACAAATGCTTAAAAAGACTAGTTTCTGCAACCATTTTTCATCTTCAAAGCACTCAGCAAATCTGCATGTTTTTTCCTTCTATGTACTCATGCATTGTACCTTTCAGCTCAACACCCTGTGGAAAACTCATCTTTTGGTGATCTACAGCATTTCTATATTTAACAGGAGTTTTATGTCCCCTACGTGAGGTATTCAGGCATTCTTTTCTTAAATGCACCCAGATGAACTAGGTTTTGTTTAATAAGTGGAAGCCTTTCTGTAGCTTCATCTACAAGCTTTAAATTTAATCTCTAAAGGTTTTTGGCACAGAATCTCTCTGCAAAGAAATGAGCTTTTAGAGTCTGCCCCTGTTTCTGAGCTGTGGTCCTCTTTCACCATTTTCAAAGCCATGAATGGAGGCAAGTCCTTCTGACCTCATGTTAAGTTGAAACTATGCTCACATTTTTTTTTTCTTTCTGACTCTCCTGTTATGATTATTCTTTCATTTTTAAATAATTTTGTGTTTCAATTAGGACCACACAGGTAATCCAGAATAATCTCCCTACTGTAAAGTCAGATAATTAGCACATTTAATTCTGTTTTCATCCTTAGTTTCTCTTTGCCTGTGACCTCACATACTCACAACTCTGAGTATTGAATGTGGACATTTTCGGAGGGCCAGTGTTTGGATTTCCACAGGACATACACTATATTTGGTGAAATAAAACTTCTGTAAATTTTGTCTTGTTGAAATTATAAGAGCATAGGGGAATTGCAACTGTAATTGCAGTTACAGGATGTTGGAGTTTATTCCTATTTGAGCAGATATCATCTTGTGTGCTTGGCTAAGTTACTTCAGTCATATCTGACTCTTTGCGACTCTATGGACTGTAAACTGGCAGGCTCCTCTCTCCACAGGATTCTCCAGACAAAAAATACTGGAGTGAGTTGCCATTTCCTTATCCAGGGAATCTTCCCAACCTAGGGATTGAACCCTTGTCTCTTATGTCTCCTGCATTGGCAGGCAGGTTCTTTACCACTAGCGCCACCTAGGAAGCCTAAATATCGTCCTATATTCACATAAAATTAAAAACGTAGACAAAGTCAAATAATTTTAAGAATGTGTGAATTATGAGAATAAATATCTCTAAAGCTCATATCAAACTTATAGATGACTATATGTTTATAAGTGTGTGTAAACTGTGAATAATTGTATCTCTTCCACATGCCTTCTTCCAAAACTTCAAAAGTCATATATATGTACATAATCACACACACACACACACACACACACACACACACGTGTGTGTGTGTGCATGTGCACAAACATGTTTAAATTCATATGTGTGTGAATACTCATATTTGTTAAATATATTCTCAATTTTCCTTTTTCTCAGATTCAGTATTTACAAATTTTCCTACTTGCTAAAATATATTTGCAATCTTCAAAGCAATACTTGCAGCACTTTCATGGTTCTTCAACGACACACACAGAGCAGAAAAAAGATTGAGTCACCTGACGTGCCTGGTCTCAGATGAGGTTGAAAAGAGAGACACTCATCTTTCTTGTTTTTTTGTGCTTTTTGATGTTGATTTTCCTATTTAAAATGGCCCCCAATATAGTGCTAAAGAACCCGCTAGCATTTCTAAGTGCAAGAAAACTGTGATGTGCCTTACGGAGAAAACAAATGTATGCAGTCACAAGTTACAGTGCTGTTGATAGTGAATTCAGTGTTAATGAGTAAAATAATATACATTGATCCAGGTGTCATTAATTAAAAACACACAAAAAACGAGGTGATGTACACAATGAGCCATATTGTGGCCAATGGCTCACAGGAACCTAATCTTGTATTTCCTCTAGGAACAATAGTTCACTGTTGCCTAATTAAGTATTCACACAGATTTCACAGAGTTTAACTACTATAAATATTGTAGATTAAGCCTCTATTTCTGTCTTTCTGTTTATCTACACATATACACACACGCCCAAATGCAAACTGAATGGGGCACTTGATTTTCTAAGAGAAATATAGAACATTACTATTTACCAAGCATATGAAAGAATGAAAGGGCTTGACAAATGAAGGATGACATGAGTGAGGCTATTGTTAAATAGTTGTCTTCATATTTTCACCCTAACAGAAGTTTATGAGTAGATAGATATAGATTAGAAGAGCACATGGTAAAATTTTACAAAACAGAATAAACCTTTCTAATACATATATACTAAAAGAGTATTTTCTATTTTTCTGATTTCAGTAAACAAACTAACTTCTTTAAAAATCATTCATAACCATTATCAATAATATAAATAATAAGACAACCTTTTATATATCATGTTTCCTTTCAATTTCAACAATGACTTAATGATACAAAAAGTACATATATGGCAGAAGAAAGCAACAGATGAAACAAGTACTAATATGTAATTAATCTGTAATCTAGCTTATTTGACCTTATAAATCAGAAATCAAATGCTAAGTATATTCAGAATTCTCATTTACATTTGAATCACATTGCCATAACTTTTGATCTAACATATATTTTTAAAATGGAAATTGCCTTCACCACTTAAGGAAAAATACACATAAAACAAAATAAAGTTAATTTCTCATTCTTAGAGGTTTCACAAGAAGTAAAAGTGCTAGATTAAACAAAACTGAGAATATAAATTTTGCTTCTTTTTTTTTTTTTTCTGCCTTTGGCAAATGTAGGCTTCAAATTCCACTTCAGAGTGAGTTTGATGATTATATTTGAGGAAAAAAAAAAAAAAAGCTTCAGGAACCAATTAAAAATCCAGTTTGGGAACTTATTCCAGCCTAAGGAAATGAAGCAATTTAAAGTTAATTCTAGCTACTCCTCCTCTAAAAGTAGAACACTTGTCTCCTAGGAGTGGGCTTATTATTTGACATTTATTATACTTAATTTTTCCAAAGACTGGAGATTCACCAAAATTTCAGTAACTTACGTTAATTATTCTTAGATTATAAGAAATTATATTATATCCAAAACTGAAACACTCATCTCACACGCTAGTAAAGTAATGCTCAAAATTCTTGCTGACTTTAGATTCAGACTGAGTGACTGAAGTGAACTGAACTGATGCCATATTTTAGGAGAGTTCACCCTCATTCATACAGAATTCACTTTTTTCACCTCAGAGAATTTATATTTTGCTGTGTGTGAATAAATAACTGTATATTCCACATGCTCTCATTCTCTTTTCAGTCTGTTATTTAAAAGATAATTCATAGGTCATCTTTAATGAATCAGGGTCTGTGATATTTCCATTACTAGCCAACTTGGTAAATTAGAATCATATATTCGTATATAAGCATATGATTGTATAGACATGTTTCAGTTTCAGCTCAGTTCAGTTCAGTCACTCAGTCAAGTCCAATTCTGCAACCCCATAAACCGCAGCACACCAGGCCTCCCTGTCCATCACCAACTCCCGGAGTCCACCCAAACTCATATCCATCGAGTCGGTGATGCCATCCAGCCATCTCATCCTCTGTTGTCCCCTTCTCCTGCCCTCAATCTTTGCCAGCATCAGGGTCTTTTCAAATGAGTCAGTTCTCTGCATCAGGTGGCCAAAGTATTGGAGTTTCAGCCTCAGCATCTGTCCTTCCAATGAACACCCAGGACTGATCTCCTTTAGGGTGGACTGGTTGGATCTCCTTGCAGTCCAAGGGACTCTCAAGACTCTTCTCCAACACCACAGTTCAGAAGGATCAATTCTTCGGTGCTTAGCTTTCTTCACAGTCCAACTCTCACATCCATACATGATCACTGGAAAAACCATAGCCTTGACTAGACAGACCTTCGTTGGTAAAGGAATGTCTCTGCTTTTAAATATGCTACCCAGGTTGGTCATAACTTTCCTTCCAAGGAGTAAGTGTCTTTTAATCTCATGGCTGCAGTCACCATCTACAGTGATTTTGGAGCCCAAAAAAATAAAGTCTGACACTGTTTCCACTGTTTCCCCATCTATTTCCTATGAAGTGATGGGACCAGATGCCATGATCTTAGTTGTCTGAATGTTGAGCTTTAAGCCAACATTTTCACTCTCCTCCTTCACTTTCATCAAGAGGCATTTTAGTTCCTCTTCACTTTCTGCCATGAGGGTGGTGTCATCTGCATATCTGAGGTTATTGATATTTCTCCCAGCAATCTTGATTCCAGCTTGTGCTTCTTCCAACCCAGCATTTCTCATGATGTACTCTGCATATAAGTTAAATAAGCAGGGTGACAATATACAGCCTTGACTTACTCCTTTTCCTATTTTGAACCAGTCTATTGTTCCATGTCCAGTTGCTTCCTGACCTGCATACAGGTTTCTCAAGAGACAGGTCAGATGGTCTGGTATTCCCATCTCTTTCAGAATTTTCCACAGTTTATCGTGATCCACACAGTCAAAGGCTTTGGCATAGTCAGTAGCAAGAAAACATGGGCTGGAGATAAACTTTAGTTCTCAAATCTGTTTTAAAAAAAAGTGGTAGATAAGATAAAGATGGACTCAGAAACATGGGAAATGTTAGAGATGATTTCCTACATGAGACTAGAGGCCTTACTTTCAACTTCTATCCTTCAACTGGATAATTAAGTGACAGGTTCATTACAAATTTTTTAAAAATGTAAATAATTTTGATATTTAACTTGTTAAGGTGATTTTCCAAGTGAAGTTATAACATAAGGGAGAACTGAAAATTGAAATTTTGTTAATACAGAGATGCAAATGATTATTGAAGCAATGATATCTATTTAAGTCTTTGAAAAAAATAAGAACAAGTTCATAGTTTGGGAGACTATAGGAAATGGTCAATATGTCTCATCTTGGGCAAGCAAGTAGTATTTGTAATTGGCAGAATTTATTAAAAGAAAGTTAAATTAAAACATGAAAAAATGTTTTTCAAATGAACAAACAAGTAATTTTCAGCTTTCATAAATTTTTATATGAACATCTAAGTTAAGTGAAATCACTCATTTCATTTCCTATAAAAGTGAACTGTCAAGATTTCCATCCATTGCATCATATAATTCTGATAAAGGAAATATTCTGAATAAATATAGTAATATAAATGATTTACATATATTGGAAAAGCAAGGAATCTGATACATCATCCATTTCTATTTTAATCCACTCTGTCCTCCTAAATTTTAGACAAGTAGTTAGAAATCACAGAGGTCATAGCAATAAAGTAAAGAAAAAAGGGAACTTTGAGTAATCAAATCCCAGTTTTTGGACAGAACAACTCCTAAAGGTAATTAGTTCCAGCAGACTGCCCCCCCATTCCTTTATTGTCCTTAGCCATAACCTTGATTCTCCCAAATCATTAATATGCATGCACTTTTAAAAAATATATACTGAATATGCAACTCATTATATTATTAACCAGTCATATTCATTATATTATTTTGAATCATTCTTGGATACTTTGGAAAATAATTCATAATGCATATCTCTCTAAATAACACATTAATATTTCATTAAATATAGTAAAATTATAAGAAGAATATCATTTGATGATCACATATTTTGTGATACAAAAATTTATGGTGCTACCACTGTTATTTTACATCATTATTTTCTTCTCTGTAGTTTTCTATATTTCTTTTACTTTTTTATTTTAGATAACATATTCATCATGGAATGACATTTTATTTAAAATACAGCAGTGTATACACGTCAGTTCCAGACTCCCAATACATCCCTCCCTGCCACTCTTCACCCCCTGGTAACCATAGTTCATTCTCAAAGTCTGTGAGTCTGTTTTTCTTCCATAAATAAATTCATTTATATCATGTTTTAGATTTCACATATAAGCAATACCGTGTGACATTTGTCTCGTCTCATTTACTTCTCTTAATATGATAATCTCTAGACCCACCAATGTTGTAATAAAAGGCATTTTTTTTTTCATTCTTGTTAGTGAAGTGAAGTGAAGTTGCTCAGTCGAGTCCAACTCTTTGCAACCCCATGGACTGTAGTCTACCGGGCTCCTCTGTCCATGGGATTTTCCAGGCAAGAGTACTGGAGTGGGTTGCCATTTCCTTCTCCAGAGGATTTTCCTGACCCAGGGATCGAACCCGGGTCTCCCTCAGGGTAGGCAGACGCTTTACCGTCTGAGCCACAAGGGAAGCTCTATTCTTGTTGGTAGCTGAGTAATATTCTATTGTGTGTATTTACCATATGTTATTTATCCATTCATCCATCAATGGACATTTAAATTGCTTCCATATCTTGGCCATTGCAAACAATACTGCAATAAATATCAGGGTACAAATATACTGTGAACCATGTTTTTCTCTAGATATATGCCCAAGAGTGGGATTTCTGGATCATATGGTAGCTCTATTTTTAGTTTTTCAAGGCACTTGCATACTATTCTCCATAGTGGCTGTACCAATTTACATCCCTTCAGCAGGGTAGGAGGGTTCCCTTATCACCACAACTTCTCCAGAATTTATGATTTGCAGATTTTTTGATGATAGCTCCAAATAGGAAAAGGAGTACCCCAAGACCATATATTGTCACCCTGCTTATTTAACTTATATGCAGTGTACATCATGAGAAACGCTGGGCTGGAAGAAGCACAAGCTGGAATCAAAATTGCAGGGAGAAATATCAATAACCTCAGATATGCAGATGACACCATCCTTATGGCAGAAAGTGAAGAGGAACTAAAAAGCCTCTTGGTGAAAGTGAAGGAGGAGAGTGAAAATGTTGGCTTAAAACTCAACATTCAGACAACTAAGATCATGGCATCTGGTCCCATCACTTCATGGGAAATAGATGGGGAACCAGTGCCAGACTTTATTTTGGGGGGCTCCAAAATCACTGTAGATGGTGATTGCAGCCATGAAATTAAAAGATGCTTACTCCTTGGAAGGAAAGTTATGACCAACCTGGGTAGCATATTTAAAAACAGAGACATTCCTTTGCCAGCAACGGTCTGTCTAGTCAAGGTGATGGTTTTTCCAGTGATCATGTATGGATATGAGAGTTGGACTGTGAAGAAAGCTGAGTGCGGAAAAATTGATGTTTTTGAACTGTGGTGCTGGAGGAGACTCTTGAGAGTCCCTTGGACTGCAAGGAGATCCAACCAGTCCACCCTAAAGGAGATCAGTCCTGGGTGTTCATTGGAAGGACAGATGCTGAGGCTGAAACTCCAATACTTTGGCCACCTGATGCAGAGAACTGACTCATTGGAAAAGACCCTGATGCTGGGAGGGATTGGGGGCAGGAGGAGAAGGGGATGACAGAGGATGAGATGGCTGGATGGCATCACCGACTCGATGGATATGAGTTTGGGTGGACTCCGGGAGTTGGTGATGGACAGGGAGGCCTGGCGTGCTGTGATTCATCAAGTCGCAAAGAGTCAGACACGACTGAGCGACTGAACTGACTGATTCTGATTGGTGTGAGGTGATTTCTCATTGTAGTTTTGATTTGTATTTCTCTAATCTTTAGTGATGTTGAGTGTCTTTTCATATACCTATTGACCATCTGTAGGTCTTCTTTGGAGAAATGTCTTCTTAGGTCTTCTGCTCATTTTTTGATTTGGTTGTTTACTTTCTTTTTATTGAGTTTCATGAGCTGTTTCTATATTTCTTTAAATTCAATTACCTCATTGGTTCTGTTTTAGATTTTGGGTAAGACCAGACCTCTGTAAGCCTTTTTGGGGGTCTTCCCATGTGACTTAGTGGTAATGAGTCCACCTGCAAGGCAGGAAACCTGGTTTGATGCTTGGGTTGGAGAGATCCCCTGAAGAAGGAAATGGCAACCAACTGCAGTATTCCTGCCTGGGAATTCCCACAGACAGAGGAAGGGGCTTGGTGGGCAACAGTCAATGGAATCAGAGTCAGACACAATTTAGTAACTAAAGAGCAGCAAGACTTTTGTTTATTTGATTTACTTTGGGGACAGAGATAATGGCAATATGGATTATATTAACATACTAAAAAAAGACAATTCAGAAAGTGTACCATAAATTTAATGGCTTTGTGCATTTATTCCACCATGTAATTATTCCACCATGTATGTAACTCATGTGTTCAGTAAAAGATCTGTTATCATCCTTCTATGTAACATTAAATAATACAGTACACATTAAAATCAATCTATCATTATAATTATTAAGCAATATTTTTAAGCAATATTTTTGAACAGAATTTGATGACATCTTACTTTTAGTTAAAACCTTTTGTTCATAAGACTTCACATTGATGCAAATAAATGGCTGATTAAGCTAAAAGGCTTTAGGAAGTTACAAATAGCTAAAACATATAATACTTTCTGGCTTCCCTGGTAGCTCAGCTGGTAAAGAATCCACCTGTAATACAGGAGACCCTGGTTTGATTCTTGGGTTGGGAAGATCCCCTGGGGAAGGGATAGGCTACCCACTCCAGTATTCTTGGGCTTCTCTGGTGGCTGAGATGGTAAAAATTCTGCCACAGTACGGGAGACCTGGTTGCGATCCCGGGGTTGGGAAGATCCCCTGAAGGAGGGCATGGCAACCCACTCCTGTATCTTTGCCTGGAGAACCCCCATGGACAGAGGAGCCTGACAGGCTGCACTCCATGGGGTTGCAAAGAGTCGGACATGACCGAGCAACTAAGCACAGCACATAATACTTTCTATGTTCATAATGGTATTATAGTCACTGTATTTATTTAATGCTCACAATAACTCTTTGAGGCATATGTCAATATTATTAACACACCATTTATAGATGGGAACGCTGAGGCCCAGTTGGGATATTTTTCCAAGGTCACAAAGGTCATAATTGATAAGGAAGGGATTTCAACTCAGGTACTCTACTCCAAAACTATTTAGCCCATACACAATATGGCAAACTCGATAGCAAGATGCTTTTTGTCCTTCTCCTTGGATGTCGAGAATCCAAACAAAAAAGATATGTGATTTATAATAGACTGATGGATCTTGCCAAATATAACATTTTTGAGACTTTTTTCAATCTGACTATTAAGCACTGTATATGTCTGTTTTGTCACTTACAAGTTTTCTTTTTATTTATTAAGCTAATCTTTTTAATTGGAGATGCAGTGTTTGGGTTTTTTTTACATTTTCTTTCTTAAGAATGCACTCCATAGTTCTATCTTAACCTAGCAACTCCCACACACCAACTATTTGTAATGCAAACAGTTTTTTGACCTTGGAGAATTAGACCTGCACATAATATTTAGTTATTTAGTCACAAATAACCATCTTTATGATGTCAAGAGTCAAGGGTGCACTTTATGATCATATGTAACCATGTGCATCTTAATGAAGTGCTTTATTTTTTAAATTATCTCCAATTTCAGATCTACAAGATATCACAAAATTTAAAAAAAAAATATTAGAGTGCAGTTGTTAGTTTCAGGTGTAGAGCAAAGTGAAACAGTTATATTGTTGCTTAGTCACTAAATAGTGTCCAAATCTTTGAGAGTCCATGGACTGCAGCCTGCCAGGCTCCTCTTACCTTGGGATTTCCCAGGCAAGACTCTTGGAGTGGGTTTCCATTTCCTTCTCCAGGGACTCTTCCCAACTTAAGGATAGATAGATGATATAGATATAGATAGGTTTCCAAGGTGGCACTAGTGGTAAAGAACCCACCTGCCAATGCAGGAGCCACAGGTTTGATCCCTGTGTCAGGAAGATCTTTTGAAAGAGGGCATGGCAACCCATTCTGGTATTCTTGCCCGGAGAATACCATGGACAGAGGAGTCTGGTGGTCTACAGCCCATGGGGTTGCAAAGAGTTGAACATGACTAAATTGACTTAGCATACATACACTGCATACATCCACTCTTTTTTAGATGGCTTCTTTTTTTTTTTTTGCATTTAAAGATGTGGTACATATATAGAATGGAAAATTACTCAGCTATAAAAAGGAACACATTTGAGTCAGTTCTAATGAGGTGGATGAATCTAGAGCCTATTATACAGATTGAAGTAAGCCAGAAAGAGAAAGATAAATATCATATACTAATGCATATATATGGAATCTGGAAAGATGATACTGATGAAATTAGTCTCAAGTCAGCAATGGAGACATAGATACAGAGAACAGAGTTATGGACACAGAAGGAAGGAGTGGATGAGATGTATGGGAGAGCAACATGGAAACTTACATTATCATATGTAAAATAGATAGCCAATGGGAATTTGCTCTATGATTCAGGGAACTCAAACAGGGGTTATATAAGAACATAGAAGGGTTGGATGGGGAGGGAGGTGGCAGGGAGTTTCAAGAGAGAGGGAACATATGCAAACTTATGGCTGATTCAAGCTGATGTTTGGCAAAAACCAACAAAATTATGTAAAGCAATTATCTTTCAATTAAAAACAAATAAATAAAAATCTTTTATCTGTTTTCAGTTGAGTGTTTCTTTAAGAATAGCATTTTTTTAATTGAAATTGAATCTCTATAGTAAACTGGAAAATACTATACTATACAATATTTTGAAAAATAGTATGTTTATGATCCCTGCGGAAAAGACAACAAAAGCAGTAATTTTAAAGAGCAAGTTGAATTGTAAACTGGAATTACCTATCTTAAGGTGGCTTTCTTTTAGTATGCAAAGTTTTACAAATATTGTCACATATATATTTTTAAAACAGGGCTAAAACAAACAAAGCATTTGCTAGATAATATTTTCCTCTTTCAATTATATATTCACTCTCTGTGTAGTAAAGAGAGTAGGAGAGAGTGATGAGATCATTTAAAAAACAGGCATTTTAAAAAATCTGTTTATTTCATACATATATATGTGTATATATATATAAATTTCAAGGCAATTTATATAACAACCATATTGCTTTGTGTTGCAGATATAAGCACAAGTCAAAATTTGAAAAGCTGTCTCAAAAAACAAAAAAGAAATTATATTGAATTAAAATAACTTAATAAATATGAATATATATTCCAGACTGTGGCCATAATTAGTACTTACAATGATTATATAACACACTCAAGAGTAGTTGTGATTTCAGTGGCCTGTGTTTTAAGTGAGTCTGAAACATGTTTATAGGTTACCAGGACTGACTCTGACATGTGGCTTAATGTTCAAATCATTCAGAACACACTGCAGAAACAATTCACAAATATGGAATGTTATGTAGTCTTACCAAATGATTCAATGTTTTTTTTCAAGTCTGGAGAGTTTATAATTTTAAAATAAAATAACCATTTTGTAGGTGGTTGTCATGAAAAAGTAAGCCATGCAATCCAGTTATATTATAGGCCAAAAGTAAAATAAAAACCAACAAAACGAGTAAAGCCAGAAGTAATTTTGTGTCTCATTTCCTATCCCATAAAAGTGACCTGAGCTGAAGACCATAGCTCTCCATGGTGCAGAGTCAGACTCTTGAATCATTTCCAGTGGTTATTGGACAATGACGGGCAGGAACATCAATTTTAGAGCTTTGATTTTTCAAGTGTCTTGGAAAGACCCAGAGTGGGTGTCTGGGGCTGAGAAATAGTTGGAAAGTTTTATTTAACATATCCCCCATTGTATCAAAGTTTAAAACAATAGAAAGTAAAGTCAAATTCCATCTTTTTCACAACAGCAACACACAACCGCAAATTCATTAGTAACCGAAAGCAATTTCTTTGAATAAAACAGAATTGAAAGCATGCAGATTTTATGTTTTCCTGATATATTATTCAAGGCATAAGGTGGACATTGAAAAATGACTTCAATATTCCAATCATGGTATCCAAAGTGATTTGACTAACATTTTGACATAAAATAAAGAATATACAAAAGCAACTAGTACTGAATTTCTAATGAGTGCAAATCTAATAAACAAGCAAAGCAAGCATTATTACATGTGTTCAGATGAATTTCTATTGCTTATTATGAAAATCTATTTTACTGTCATCAGAACTACCAGAAGCAGTGCCATCAAACATGGGTGGTAATTAAGCCTGATTTTCTGAATAAAGTCAATATACCAAAGAAATGCAATAGCCTCAACCACACTTTTGCAGTTTTAAGTATTTTCTTCTTGAGATATCTAGGAAAACTTTCAAAGTGTCTACTAATACAGCATATTGAACAATTTAGTCTCACTGCATTATAATGTAAGCACGGCCAGCTTCAACCTGGGCAGGAGAGCCCTTCATTGTCTGCTCCTTCCTATTCTCCACGGTGAATGTGGGCTTGAGTCTTAAGTGCAACTGGCTTCAGAGGCTGCGATCTATTGATGGAGAACCGAGTCAGCTGTGTGGAGAGCAACTCTGCTCCGTGAGACCTGCCAGGTCAAGCATGTATGCACTTGGAGGATACAGGGCAGTTTCATCTTGGGGACATACTTGTTTGACCGGAAGAAGGTGGTTTCTTTGTTTTGTTATTGTCATTTTTGTTGTTGCTTTACGGTTTAAGGTAATTCCAGTGTTGCCAGACAGGTTGCACATGCTCTGACTTCTGCCTCATTCCACACTCAGTCGTCGCCCCCATTCATACTACTTGACTGCTTTCAAAAAATTAGACAACTTCCTCCAAACAACAACGTTCTAAACTTCTCTTTATCTAGTGTCTGTCTCCAACTTTGAAATGTTGGAAAAGTCACCACATAAATATTCATAGCAGAAGCATTTTCACATATTTTCCCAGTACATTTGGGAAAAAAAAAAACAAAACAAAACTTTTCACATACTAAATGAGTGATGGAGGTTTCTCCAGGTCTGTATACCCACTGTCAGATGAAAATGTCAGATGCAAGTTTGAGTAACTTCAATTACCAGGACCAACATTGCCAGTAGTTTTACACACAAGACTGTCAAGATTGGCATCATACAGTTTGACCAACCGTATTTTTAATTTTCTGAGATTTTCTTTGCAATATATGTGACTTTTCAGATGCTATTTACCTGAGATAAGACATTTTTATTAAAAATCAACTATACTTCAACAAAAAAAGAAAGGAAAAAAGTGGACTAATTTTGAGTAACTGATTAGATTGAGATAAATCCCAGAGGCTAAAATGTTAATAACGTTTAACAGAACAAAAAGTTTATTCAATTCTAATTAATAATTGTTGCAAACAAAAGAAAAGGAACGGGATACTTTATACAGGTGGGTATATAAAATATTTTACTATGTAGGCACATTGCTACCTCCTTGGAGAAGGAAATGGCAACCCACTCCAGTGTTCTTGCCTGGAGAATCTCATGGACAGAGGAACCTGATGGGCTACAATTTATGGGGTTTCAAGAGACAGACACAACTTAGTGACTGAACACACCCCACCCCACCCCACATTGCTACCTAGAAAGGCAGATGGGTCTATGACTCTGATTGAAATGAGTTCTTTACATTGTTTGAAGTGAATTTTCTGGACAACTTCCATAGATCATAACAGTATTATACTTTTCAATTAAGCTTAAAATGACATTTATAAATAAAAATTATCTAATTAACTGTTCTAAGCCAACCTACATTTTGAGAAAAAAAAATATGCTAAAAGTAATAGTAATAGTAAGTAATTAATATTAATAGTCATCTCCCATTTGCTATTTAGTTCAACTATGATCTCATTTTATGACTCAGATTGAATTGATATTTTTCCACTTATTATACATTTACAATTTGCATATTCTCTCACAGATTCCATTAAAATCACTTGTATAGACCAACAGACACACAAAGCAAGTTAGAGGTTACCAGAGGGGAGAGAGAATAGAAAAGACAAAATAGGGTTAGGGGATTAAGTGATGCAATGTACTAGGTATAAAATAATCTACAAGGATATATGGTACAGCACAAGGAATATAATTCATATTTTACAATATTTTATAATAATAAATTAAACATAACCTAATTGAATATATTGAATATTAGTCACAATATTGTACACCTGAAACTTGTACAATATTGCACATCAAACAAACATCAATTTAAAAGAGAAGACTTAGAAAGCAAATTTTCTCAGAAAGAAATATCTGAGTGGCAAATTTCTATTGGACAGCAAAAGCACCTCTTGCTGGGTCTCATAATTAATTGTCCTCCCAAGAAGAAACTTATACATATGCAAATATGTCAGCAGAAATAACACTAGAAAGACTGTTTTTGCATGTTGCAATCCATGAAACAGGTTGAACTGTGGGTTCTTCTGTATGAGCAAAACACAAGAAAATAATAAGTTTAGTCCAAATAATATTTACAAGTTGAGTAAAAAATCTTAATTGCCTACAATGTATGGTTTTACTGATTCTAGAATAAGAAGGAGCTCTGCAATAGTGGCTTATTAAGAGGTAAACAGAGATGACAAGAAAAAAATGAAAGGAAAATTGCCTCAATTTTGAGTAAATCAAAATTTAAAAGCAATATAAGGGAATGGCTACCCACTCCAGTATTCTTGCCTGGGAAATCCCATGGACAGAGGAGCCTGGTGGGCTACATGCCAAGGGGTCACAAAGAGTCAAACACGATTGAGCTACTAATACTTTCACTTCACTTTCATTTAGAAAACTAGAGTCAGCTTCTAAAACTAAAGAGAAAAATAAGATTGCATTTCATATGATGGGTAGAAGAGGCTTAAGTTGAAGAAGAGAGATGAAGAAGAGAAAATAAGCAAGAAAGGAATGAAAGAATTTTGGAGATTCAGGAGTCTTGGGTATATCTCATTTCAACTTTTAATTGCTCACAGAAGGAAATAATGTCTAGTTATTTGTTAAAAAATATTGTTATTTAATGTCATGCCTGAGTCTGATATACATATTACTGACTTTTATCCATGTGATTATTTTAATATATTGTGCTTTCTTTTAGAGGTAAACCAAGTACTGTCAATTATTTTTCTTGTATTTAGTCATATCTAATGGAGTTATAGTAATTGATAGTGCTGTTTTATTCTTTTTTAAAGCTACATATTATTTTTAAATATTATTTATTTGTTTTTGTCTGTGCTGGATTTTTGTTGCTACACGGGTTTTCCTCTAGGTGCGGAGAGCAGGTTTCTCTCTAGTTGCAGTGGCTGGCTTTTCATTGCAGTTACTACCACTCTGGTTGCAGAGCATGGGCTCCGGGGTGCCCAGGCTCAGCAGTTGTGATGCTTAGGCTTAGCTGCTCCACAGCAAGGCATGTGGGATCTTCCCGGACCAGGTATAGAATCTGTTTCTCCTGCATCGGCAGGCAGATTCTTTACCACTGAGCCTCCATGGAAGCCTGATACTGCTATTTTAAAATAATGGTGATTTTAATAAAAGATGAAACAAGTATGCAATTATTTCATGAGTGCCATGCCCATTAAACAGATCGGTGGCAACAAATGTCTATCTATTCTTTTAGTGAAAATGTGGATTAAAATTTCAGTTACAGAGGAAGACAATTCGAGAATAGTATTTTCTATTCTGAAAAATAAAATTAATGAGACATAATGTTCACCAACTAGAAAAACACCTACCTATCTCAGACATATAAAAATATTTTAAAATTTCTTCAAATTTAAATGATGTAGTTGTTTAATAGACCATGCTTATATTGCACATGTTTATAATATTTGAATGAACTTTAAAAACAACCAAAGAAACCCCCATAAAATCAGTGCATTCATTGGCTAGACTGACATAGAAACAAAAGTGTTAATGATTTGAGAATATTTGAATGATAATATCTATTTTTGTGACAACTCAGTCTCAAAAAACACTGACGAGTTAAAAATAACAGTAATTCTTAAATATGAAAATAGAAATTCACCATTCACTTGGTTCATGAGATTAAAAAACAAGATTTATGGAATTTATGATATATATAAAGGAGATTTTAAATAACATTGCTTTTCTAACTTTCTAATTCTGGCAAGTATCGACAACTAAGAATTCTTAGACTACATTTAAATAGAAGAATGGCCATAAGAAATGAGTCTCCTCTCTTTCTCTAGTTCCTCTCTCTCTCTGTCTCTTCCTCTTCCTCCCTCTCTCTCTCTCTCCCAATGCTCATATATGTCTTGGAAACTTTCTATAGGATATCTTCTTTATTTTTTGCCAATATATGCTAGACTATATAATTCTCTTTTGTCTGATTCCCTTTATACCTCAGACGAATGCTAAGTAGCATTTCTTTTTCTGATCCTGTGTTGTTTTGATTAATATTGTTAACTTAAGGTCATACGTCCATTCCATTAACTGATCAAATTTTTACCCTCCACCTTGGATGTCAGGAGTTCCCACTGGCAAAGATAGCCTATGTACTTAATCACAGGAATAGTCATCTATAAAACAAGCCATTAAGTAGAAAACAAAATGTCAATATGTGTGCGATCAATTCAGTGGAATGAAGAATGAATACCTAATGTTTACATATGTCAGCCTAGCCTTGGTTCCAAACTTTGCAACTGCCTTGTTCTTACAGCAAACTATTGCCACATGTTAGTCATCTAAAAATCCAGAATCATTTTGAAGCTCAGAGACCAAAGTCTTGATTTTTATCTATCCCTCTTTGTCATCCACTTTCCTTTCCTTCTCAAACAGTTTAGTTAAAAATCTACTGTGGGTGACTGAGCAAGCTAGATAAATACTGTATGAAAAGGTAAGGTGAGCATTTTCAGAAGGCTAGTAAGGGTTTAGAGTTCAAACTGAGTAAGCAAGACTTCTGCCTGAAAGGCTGACCGAATAGTTGTGGTCTCAGGGATAAATGAGGGCACCCTTGAGTTGGGAGGAAGAAGGCAGATATTGGTGTGTTGGAGCATGAATGTAGTCAGCAGAGCATTTGCAGAGGGTAAATTGCTTAGTTATTCACAAGAGAAGATTGGTTATACTCAGCAGAATTGGTCAAATAAGCCCATACACAAATTTATGTGAATTTTTGGGGTGATGTTCACATTTCCCATTGACTGAACTTATTTATTTTTTATTTATAAACAACCTGTAATCATACATTTGCTGGCTTGAACAATCTTGGCTGTCATTTGGGATTCCTTGCACTTTTTTTACTTCCATTTAGAAAATAAATTTTGCTCAGACCCGCTTTTCTGGCCATTTAGACCCAGATAGAGATGGTGCAGACTCCTTTTTTTTATCAATACAGCGCCTGTAGAGTGGTGGGAGAGGGGCCTCCTATGACTCTCCCATTGAAACAGGACTCCAGCAATTTTCAACTAGATCATTTCCCACTGATAGAAGTGCTGAGCGAGAGCAGAAACTTCACAGTACATGATTTCAGTGTTGAGAATTTGAAGAAACTGGAATACAGGAAAAAAAAAAAAATTGAGAGTTAAAAAAAATTTCAGCTAAAAAAATAATCTTTTAATGCATTCAGTAGAATAGAAGAATAACCTTTTGAATGCCCTTCTCAATAAACTGTTATGCAACATCAAGCTCAATCTACAAAGACTTTGGGTCACTACTTTCCTCCTACATCTGTCTTATCTTTATCACTTTATTGACTTTCTCCTTTCAAATGTCTTAAATATTGAATTCCAATTTCCTCCTTAAAGACAAATTTCCTATGAAGATGTGAATAGTGACACAATGGTTGTTTGGGAAGAATTCATTATAGTCCATTACTGAAGTCACAGTATAGGTACAAGTGCTTTTGAATCAGACAAGAAGGTCAATTAAGTTGCTGCCATGGTTCCTATGTGGGAAGTTTCTAAATAGAAGTTATGTTTCTGGGGAGCATGTTTAGATATGATACATTTAAATGCTGCCTCCTAATTTTTTTGTTTGTTTCTTTGTATGTTAGTGTGCCTGTATGAACCTTATTTTACAGAATGCATTTTGCTCATATTACCCAAATAGACGATGGTGGCTTTGAGAACTGAAAAGAGCAAGTAGGTATGTTTTCTTTGAATTGAATGGAAGTTTCTGTTCTGTTCTGTTGAAAAATGCACATTACATAGTGCATGGCATTTATGTTGAAATCAGGTATGAGTGATGCAAGAATGGAGCTTGAGTTTTGACAGAAGATTTTGCATTTATTACCTCTTTCAAAAGAAAGGTAATGAAGCAAGAAATAGTCACAAATAATAAGAAGCAGTTGAATACACAACAATCTCCACTATCCTTTAAATTTTCAACCTCTGTGGAGAAATATGCAGTTCTTTCAATCTTATGTTAATATATGGAAAGCAGTATCCATTTCTTGAAGACTCTTTCTTATATGACCTTCAAATGTCAGACATTTCTCTATAACTTCAAATAATGCATATAATTTGAATTTTGACTCACTACTTGATGTTAATTCAGACTCACTTCCCATAAATGATTCATTCATTCTCAGATTTACTAATCTCATCCCTATAAATGGTTCTTATGTGGGCCAGTCAGTTAATGAGAACACTGTATTTTTGACATCCCTTAGTGATAAGTTTGAAATGCTTATGGGTAATTTGATGTCAAAGAATGACAATATTTTTTTTTTTTGCAGAGAAAAGTTTACATGGCCAGTATTAAATAAAGGGGTGTCCTTGGTAAAATAACGAAAATGGTTTGTATAGCTACACACTTAGGTACAGAGATTGAGATACAGATAGAGATACAGATACAGAGAGAGATACAGGGCTTCCCATGTGGCTCAGTGGGTAACGAATCTACTTGCAATGCAGGAGATGCAGTTTCAATCCCTGGATTAAGAAGGTACCCTCAAGAAGGGCATGGGAACCCTCTCCAGTGTTCTTACCTGAAGAATCCTATGGACAGAGGAGCCTGGTAGGCTACAGTCCATAGGGTTTCAAAGAGTTGGGCATGACTAAAGTGACTGAGCATGCATAGGTTATCAGTGCATTTCAGTTCAGTCTCTCAGCCTCGTCCAACTCTTTGCGACCCCAGGGACTGCAGCATGCCAGGCTTCCCTGTCCATCACCAACTCCCGAAGTTAACTCAAACTCCTATCTATTGAGTCAGTGATGCCATCCAACCATCCCATCCTCTGTCATGCCCTTCTTCTCCTGCCTCCAATCTTTCCCAGAATCAGGGTCTTTGCAAATGAGTCAGTTCTTCGCATCAGGTGGCCAAAGGACTGGAGTTTCAGCGTCAGCATCAGTCCTTCCAATGAACACCCAGGACTGATCTCCTTTAGGATGGACTGGTTGGATCTCCTTGCAGTCCAAGGGACTCTCAAGAGTCTTCTCCAACACCACAATTCAAAAGCATCAATTCTTCGGTGCTCAACTTATAGTCCAAATCTCACATCCACACATGACTACTGGAAAAACCGTAGCTTTCACTAGATGGACCTTTGTTTGCAAAGTAATGTTTCTGCTTTTTAATATAGTGTCTAGGTTGGTGATAGCTTTTCTTCCAAGGAGCAAGTGTCTTTTAATTTCATGGCTGCAGTCACCATCTGCAGTGGTTTTGGAGCCCCCCAAAATAAAGTCTGTCACTGTTTCCATTGTTTCCCCATCTATCTATGCATAGCTATAGATAAAGTAAAACATTTAAAAATGTCTTTAAATCCAGTTTTTTAATTTTAAAACTACAGTGTAAGAATTGATTGGAAATTCAATCCTGGCTATGATTGATACTTTCTGCTTAGGGATTGTACAAAAATACTAGGTTCTTATACACATCTTCAAAGGACTTTGATGCCTCTTTGATCATGGTGATCATTCCTCACTGATTACTACCAAGAAATGCACTGTATTGTCTGAATAGCTTCCATTGGGTTGTAGGAATCTTCTCTTTGCAGGAAATTCAAGGGGACAAGGGAAACTTGGATTATACTAGAGGACATGTGAGTCCTAGAAATCTCTCTAGGTGCCATCCAGTGGAAAGACACGCACATCTCTATCTCCTTCCAAGTCAGGGAAGAAAAAACAAAATCTCATTTTATATTGTGCTTAAAGGCCATTAATTCCCTCCCCCATCTCTCCACCCCTAATCAAATCTAGTGCATACCATTTATTATATTTGGGATTTTCAAAAGGCAGCAATTGCAAACTGAATCAAGGATTGCTTGCTTTGGATATTATAAATATAATATTCCTGGAGAGAGATTATGAAAATCTGGCACTTATTGAAATAGGAGAAGGGAAGTGGTAGGGCCAAACAAAAACAAAATATATTATTCAACAAATTAGATTTAAATAATTTTAAAAGCTGACTATTCGAGGAGCCTGGTAGACTGCAGTCCATGGGGTCGCTAGGAGTCAGACATGACTAAGTGACTTCACTTTCACTTTTCACTTTCATGCATTGGAGAAGGAAATGGCAACCCACTCCAGTGTTCTTGCCTGGAGAATCCCAGGGATGGGGGAGCCTGGGGGGCTGCCGTCTATGGGGTCGCACAGAGTCGGACACGACTGAAGAGACTTAGCGGCAGCAGCATTCTCCAATATAAAATGAAAATTAAGAAAAAAAAAAAACTGACAGGAAGGGTCTAGGAGAATTTTCATTACTAATATCATTGGTTGTTTATGTGAGCTTCCTATAAAAACAAATAACACAAGACTGTAACTAAAGAAATGCATAATTATGTTATTTTTCTCAGAAGAAATTAAAAAAAGCCACTAATGCTGTAGAAGGCAGTGTATGCAACTGCTTGTTATTTATTTTTTCTTATATCAATCCTTAGGCAGTGGCAATAATTGGAAGAGTTAAGTGAGGTGGGATCTATGCAATCCCAAAGCATTCTTAGTGATGTTTCTGCAAATATGATTAAGCAAAGGCAATCTTTAGAGGACAGAAAAGACAGGAAATATGCATGGACTTATTGGACCAATTTCTACTCTTTATTCAATAATATATGCTGAGGACAATATTTTAGGAAGCCTATTTACTTATTTTAAGAAATTTTAAAAAGTTAAGACTCTGGACCCCATAGATCTTCCATTCTTTTGGCAGACATTGAATGCATAGCAGCTAAGATACATTCTGAATGTGCTCTTATTTGAAAAGTTAAAACCTCATGATTACTGTGATTGAATGTAGTTGGAAGATGAATGTTATTTATCCTGGACAGCTGAATAAAATTTTTTTTTGAAAGGAAACTTTTGAGCAGGGTCCTAACTAAATGACAAGGAAATCCATTTATGATAAGACCTGGATAAAGAGCTTTCTAAGTCAAATTAAGAGTAAATGCAGGGCTTTTTCTCTCCCCATGTTGTGACAGCTTGGGTTTCTCTCACTCTTTCTTGGCCTTTTCATTCTTCCAGGCTACTTGGTAGCAATTTGAGTCTAAAACATCACCTTCCACTGGAACCCAAAGATCTAGAAGGAACTTCAAGCTGTGATTAGAGTCCTAATTGATTCATCAGAGGTTAATCCAACCTGGACCCTGGTGTCTCCTCAAATGCCCATTGATGAAAATTCTCAGGGAATTCCAGCTGCCTCTCAACCTATCTATGCAGTTTTAATTAAAAAATAAAAATAAAACTCAGTAATTTGACTCTTAACCATAGTAGAAAATTTCCATCTACTCTATCAGAATACTCACCTCAACAGATTGGGCAGAGACTTAATGTACAGGGGTCGAAAGGTGAGGACATTGTTAACTGCTCATAGAGAAAGGATGGAAAGGATGATTAAATACCACGATCATAAATGACTCCTTCTGTCTGAATTTCAAAGAGAACTTCAGCAGAAGGACATTGAGACTCAATTAAGAATGGAAATATTTAGATGTAGCTGTCATTATTGCCTATATCATAAACATCCTTCTCAGGATAATTATGACAATATAAGACAATGTTTGTGACACAAAGTTAGATGAGAAATAGACTATTTTTTCTTGCTAGTGATTTTAGGATCATTATGAAGAAGTTTGGGAAAGCTACTCTCACTAGGATAGATTGGGTATCAATATTTTGATAACCTATATTATAAATTCTGTGATGTTTGTTTTTCTTGCATCTCTTTTCTACCTTAATGCAAGTAACTTATAAGGAAACTGTGTAGCTTGCATTTGAATGACTTGAATATGCTTTGGTTCCACTTTGATTTTACACAAAGAATCACAAATAGGTCTTAGGTATTGCTTGTTTAAGAATCCTGAAGTCTGCTGTAAGATGAAACTCAGTTATCAAGTATTTGAAACTAAGTTGTATGGAAGGAATGTAAACAAAATATTGGGTGGGTTGGCCAGAGCATTGTTAGAGCAGTGTGTTGAATTGTAATAAGATTTATTGAAGTTCTGTTTCAATTTTCAGTAGCAAATAAATATGTATGTAGAGGATCTTATTAAAATTTGAGACATATTTGAGTGCCCTTCAAAGAATTCTTATTCTTATTTTAGAGTTGTTTTTGCTAGCTATGTATTACATGAAGAATACTGACCTCCACTATATTCCCAGGATATAAATATTTGGTATTTTTATTTTTTTGTGACATTGTCTTTTGGGGAGGAAGTTTATACATTTAGGGAAGTTTAGAAAACTAGGGGGAATGGAGAAGGAAATGGCAACCCACTCCAGTATTCTTGCCTGGAGAATCCCATGGACAGGGGAGCCTGGTGGGCTGCTGTCCATAGGGTCACACAGAGTCAGACACGACTGAAGTGACTTAGCAGCAGCGGCAGCAGCAAACTAGGGCACATATATTTGCATATATTAACCTCTTGGAAGTGACATCAAAATGGAGGGAGGTAGAAAGGAAGTTAGCATGCAAATGCTGATTGGTGAGAACTGGAAGAATGATAGTGATAAATAATACTACGGTAAGCTGAAGTCTGATGGTATTTTACTTCAGTTATTTTCTCTCATGACCCACGTGTACACAGACCTGGATTTCTTTGTTGGGTAAGAGAGATATATAAAATTAGTCTTCTGTCCTCCAACTCTATTTGAAAGTGAAAGTCTGTCATGTCCAACTCATTATGACCCTTTGTTCTTCTTCTTCTTCTGTTGCTAAAGTCATGTCCAACTCTTTGTGAATTCCTATCCTTCACTATTTCCTAGAGCTTTCCCAGACTCATGTCCATTGAATCTGTGATGTCACTCAACAATCTCATCATCCATCACCCCCTTCTCCTCTTGCTCTCAATCTTTTCCAGCATCAGGGTCTTTTCCTGTGAGTTGGCTTTTTGCATCAGGTGGCCTAATTATTGGAACTTCAGCTTTAGCATCAGTCCTTCCAATGAATATTCAGGGTTGACTTTAGGATTTCCTAGGACTCCATGGAATTCTCCAGGCAAGAATGCTGGAGTGGGTAGCCATTCCCTTCTCCAGGAGATCTTCCCAACCCAGGGATCAAAGCCGGGTGTCTAGAATTCCAGACAAATTCTTTACTATCTGATCCACTAGGGAAGCCCCTCAACTATGTTTCACTTAAGTTCAGTCACTCAATCATGTCTGACTCTTTGCGACCCCATGAATCACAGCACACCAGACCTCCCTGTCCATCACCAACTCCTGGAGTCCACCCAAACCCATGCCCATTGAGTCAGGGATGTCATCCAGCCATCTCATCCTCTGTCATCCCCTTCTCCTCCTGCCCCCAATCCCTCCCAGCATCAGGGTCTTTTCCAATGAGTTAACTCTTCGCATGAGGTGACCAAGGTATTGGAGTTTCAGCTTCAGCATCATTCCTTCCAATGAACACCCAGGACTGATCTCCTTTATGATGGACTGGTTGGATCTCCTTGCAGTCCAAGGGACTCTCAAGAGTCTTCTCCAACACCATAGTTCAAAAGCATCACTTTTTTGGTGCTCAGCTTTCTTCACAGTCTAACTTTCACATCCATAGATGACCGTTTAGTTCACTTTAAAAAGATATTGGAGAATTGGATCGCTAAGCAAAGCAGCTGGAGACATGATGTGAAGAAGTAAATGCCATGCTTATAATTATGACAGTTAATTAGAAAAGACCCTGACTCTGGGAAAGATTGAAAGCAGGAGGAGAAGGGGACAACAGAGGCTGAGATGGTTGGATGGCATCACTGACTCATGGGACAAGCTCTGGGAGATGGTGAAGGACAGGGAAGCCTGATCTGCTGCAGTTCATGGGGTCACAAAGAGTTGGACATGACTGAGTGGCTGAACAACAACTAGAGTAAGGCATGACCACCTGTTTGTATTTGGAATGAAACAGAAGAAGCAGAAATAATCCAGACCTGGAGAACTGTGCAAGCAAAAAGCAAAAAAAAAAAAAAAAATGTTCAACAGTAAAGGACATTAAATATTAAATTTACCAAAGTAGAGTTTCAAAGGTTATTCTGTTAGCAGAGAGTCTGGCGTCCCCTCCTCCTGTGGGCCTGGGTTCTTGGTAAAGACACAAAGAAGAATCTTAAGTCTTACCCATTGCAAATAAGTTCCTTGAAGATAAGGAAAGAGAGGATAGCGAGAACACCTCAAGAAAGAAGGGGGCCAGGTTAGGGGAGACAATGGCCCCAGACAGTTGCAGTGCAATTTTTAAGGCAAGTTCATTTGTATAATTCAGGAGGTCATTGATTGACAGCTACAGGTGATACAACAAGAGGCTTTACTGTGCATGTCTTTCCCAAAATTCAGTGTGTTATAATTAGCTGTATGTATTCATGCAATATTTATGAGCAGTTAATGAGTCCAATGGTCACCAAAGGTTACATAAGTACATGATAGTGTGAGGTGTACACTTGTGCCAAACAGGGGAAAGTACCTCCAGTCAGCCAGTGAGGCGGTCATGGACATTTATCCAATGGAACCACCTCTTGTTGCTCATGGCTAGCTTCCTGCATAACAATTCCACTTAGAACTAATCAAACCACTATGTGGTCTACAACATGTGGTGTGGCCTTGAGGTTTTGTTAAATCTGCAGGTTGTTTCCAGACACAGGGTCATCTTGACTACTATATGTATTTGAAAATCATTGACTTGTCAAAAAAATAAAACAACTTATTTCTGTTGTAATCATGTTCATTTATAAGCTTATGAAATCTAATAATCCAAGAACATGGGTGAACAAAACACACTCACAGACACACACACACACACACACACATACACAAAAGTAAATGCAAACAGTATGAAGCAGGCTGTGTTTGAACTCCTGACCCGCAGAAACTGTGAGATAAGAAAGATGCTGCTTTCACCTGGTGAAGTTTCTGAATGGGTTATGCAGCAATATATAGCTAATATATTTCTGGTCATGGTTTCTTTACTCAATTCTGGCAAATTTCATATATGTCCTTGATTTTGTGTTCGTCATATTCATATGAACTTCCCTAATCCTTTTAGTCACTCTCAGCTCTGGCTCTTTTAGAATTACAAGTGTACAAGTCTTTAAAGGAGAAAGAAATCTTAATCCAAAAATTTCTTCATTCTAGGCACATAATTCTTACAAAAAAAGCATTTCTGTTAAAAGTTTAATGATTAATAGGGCATTTAAATTTTAAAAGTTTAAAACAGGCACCACTGACATTTTGAGTCAGAAATTTTCTTTTTGTTGGGGGCTATCTTACATATATATATAAAATGATGTGATATAACATATATAATTTACTCATTTATACCTACACAAACATGTTTTTGTGTATCTATATATAACACATACTCATACAGTATATATATATATATACACACATATATATACACACACACACATACATGTGTTTATTTAACACAATTCTCCCTATGTAAAATTAGGTCTTCACGATAAATATGTGCTTAAAAGGTTGCATGAAAAACATAAACCATAGCCATCATTATTTTTAAATTATTTAGCATCACAAATACCAATAAAAGTCAGCATTAGTGGACATTTTATCATCCATGCCCCCAAAGAAAATTATGTTTCTATTTTAAGTGTGACATATGGTCCTAACCTTTGTGTGACAATCTTGCTCACATTCAGCACTTGCAGCACCAGATTGCCACTCTCTCTGGAATCTGAGATGACGTGAATAGTAATTTTGAATTAAATAAAAGTCAGTGGGCTGTCAATTCTGGGTAGGACTTTTATTCACCTGCTTGAAAGTCCAGATGTCAATGCTGTGATGTTTAATCCCTTTCTGCAGACGGGGATGGAAGCCTTCCCCCCCACCTTTTTCTCCTTTCAAAATTTTAATAACTCTAGGGAAACTCAGAAGCAGTAATTCACGAGTTTCATGGGGTGTTTCAGCAGAGAGTTCTGTCATTTTCAAGCTTCTAAAATATGATTTTTGATTAAAGACTAAAATAGCTATGTTGATAATTTGGCCCTGGCTTCCTCATTCAAAATATTAGAAGTAAGTAATGCTTAATTATAAAGGTATGTAGGTTTAGGTATGTGTGATTATACATAAAAGTATGTATATTAGTTTTTCTCCAAAAGAATCTATCAGAGAATAATATAGAACATCCAATGTAATAAAATGTAATGCAAATGTCTATTTATGAGTGTGAGGATTTGACTAAATTGAAAAAGCTCTGGTTTGAACATTAAAAGACATACTTTAAAATCACAACCTGAAGTGTTCAAATGTAACTTTTTTGTCAACTTCAAGAATCTCAAAACAAACCAAACTGGAGACAATATTAAAAGAAGAAGACAATCTCTGGTATATGTTCTGACAAAGCTTTGGGTAGAAAAATTTCATGTATTTTTAAATAGCATTTTGTACTGAAAACTAATATAATGAGTATGCAAATATCCTCCACCTGGATTTAAGAATTTTAATTTTTTTGTGTGCATTTTTTATCTTTTTTATTTATCTATACATCATCTGTTCTGCTATACCTTCTGAAAACAGTCTGCCAAATGATATTTCAGCATGTCCTAAGAGAAAATAAACTCCCACAAAATTCATGAATACCATGTAACATCTATATGAATAAAAAGGAATTACATAATGTCATTTAACATTCAGAAAATATTTCAATTTCCCCAATTCCCACAACATTCTGTTAAGCTATTTTTTTTTCCTCCATATTAAGATCTAACTGAGATTGACACGTGATGATTCATGAGTGTTTCACTTTAAAATCAGGGCCTCTAGTAAACTAGCTCTGACAAAAGTCAGCTATCAATTCCACAAATAACTATTTAAAAACTCACTTGTTCAAGCAAATATAGTTTATTAAGTTTATTGTAAAAATACACAGTCTTGTACTCCTTTCCCAATTTTGACCCAGTCAGTTTTTCCATGTAAGGTCCTAACTGTTGCTTCTTGACTTGCATGCAGATTTTTCAGGAGGCAGGTAAGGTGGTCTGGTATTCCCATCCCAAACTGTATTCTACAGTTTGTTGTGATCCACACAATCAAAAGCTTTCCAGAAGGCAATGAAGCAGAGTAGATGTTTTATCTGGAATTCCTTTGTTTTCTCTATGATCAAACAAATGTTGGAAAATTGATCTTTCCTTTAGGATTGACTGGTTTGATCTCCTTGCTGTCCAAGAGACTCAAGAGTCTTGCCAGCACCACAATTCGAAAGCATCTGTTTTTTAGCCATCTTTATGGTCCAACTTTTACATCTGTACATGACTGCAGGAAAAAAATACAACTTCGACTATATAGATCTTTGTCAGCAAAGCAATGTCTCTGGCTTTTAATATTGACCAAGTTTGTCATAGTTATCCTTCCACAGAGTCAGTGTCATTTAATTTCATGGCTATACTTAATGGTCCACTGTGATTTTGGATCCCAAGATAATAAAATCTGTCACTGCTTCCACTTTTTTCCCTTCTATTTGCCATGAAGTGGTGGAATTCCAGCTGAGCTGTCTCAAATCCTAAAAGATGATGCTGTGAAAGTGCTGCACTCAATACATCAGAAAATTTGGAAAACTCAGCAGTGACCACAGGACTGGAAAAGGTCAGTATTCATTCTAATCCCAAAGAAAGGCAATGCCAAAGAATGTTCAAATTACCATACAATCGCACTCATTTCACATGCTAGCAAGGTAATGCTCAAAATCCTTCAAGCTAGGCTTCAACAGTACTTGAACTGAGAACTTCCAACTTTAAAAGTTGGGTTTAGAGAATACAGAGGACCCAGATATAAAATTGCCAAATTCATTTGATCATAGAGAAAACAAGGGAATTTCAGGGGAAAAAAAATCAACTTCTGCTTCACGGACTACACTAGAGTCTTTGATTGTGTGAATCACAATAAACTGTGAAAAATTCTTCAAGAGATGAAGATACCAGACCACCTTACCTGCCTCCTGAGAAACCTGTACGTGGGTCAAGAAGCAGCAGTTAGAACCATACATGGAGCCACGAACTGGTTCAAAATTGGGAAAGGAGTACAAGAAAGCTCTGTGTTGCCACCTTGCTTGTTTAACTTATAGGCAGAGTACATTATGTGAAAGCCCAGCCAGATGAATCACAAGCTGGAATCAAGATTGCCAGGAGAAGTATCAATGACCTTAGATATGCATAAATATCATTCTAATGGCAGAAAGTGAAGAAAAATTAAAGAACCCAGTCTCTTCATTCTTTCTAGATCTATTTCTCCACCTTCTGCAGTAGCATATTGAACACCTTTAGACCTGGGGATTCATTTTCTGCTGTCATGTATTTTTGCCTTTTCATACTGTTAATTGGAGTTCTGGCAGCAAGAAAACTGGAGTGATTTTCCATTACCTCCTCCAGTCGACCATGTTTTATCAACACTCTCCACTATGTGCCATCCATCTTGAATGTCCCTACACAGCATGGCTCATAGCTTCACTGAGTTATACAAGCCCCTCTACCCCAACAAGGCTGTGATCCATGAAGGGGACATTGTCACATAGATTCAACAATATTTCAATATTGTTATTGTGATATTTTATTTTCTATCATATTGTACCCTAAGAAAAAGCACATCTATTTATATCAAGCTAGAATCACACCTAAGATAGTCAACATAACCCATAATATCATCCATTAGCCACTGCAAATTCAAATTTTATCAGTAGTCTAAAAACAAATCTAAAGCTTTATTAATTTAGTCTTCAATTGAGACTTGATTTTAGTTCTTGCTTTCTTTCCTTTGGGTTGTTTCAGAGCAGATTCTTTCACTGGAGAAGACCCTCTCAACTTGAGTATACACTTTGCAGTAATAAAGAGTGTTGGAATCATCTAAGGATATCTTCTTCCCACACTGATACTTACATGCAACTTTATGTAAATATAATTTTTTTAAGACTATGTTTAGAACAAGTGTTAAAAATGACTTTCTGAAAGTAGCATAATTAGGATACACTGGAAAATCACTTGAGAATGCCTAAGCCAGAAAATTGGGCTTTCCCCGTGACTCAGCACTAAAAAATCCACCTGCAATGCAGGAAATGCAGGTTTGACCCCTGGATCAGAAGATCCCCTTCTTGACTAGAGAATCCCATGGTCAGAGGAGCCTGGTGGACTACAGTCTAAGGGGTAGCAAAGAGTAGGACCCAACTGAGCAACTGAACACACACACACGCAAGCCAGAGTATTAAATAAAAATTTCTTCTAATATTATTTCCAGAATAACTGTTAAAAATACATTTCTTAATGTAGCATTATTAAGACACTAAAAGGTCATTTCAAAGTGCCTCAATCAGAAAATTAATTGAATTGGTAACCAAAAGTTAAGAACATTAATACAGATTTTACATCTCAATTTGTCTTAGAAGCACATGCTTTATTAAATTTATTTTAACAATTAGCATTTCCTTTAATGGAACTGTATTTTGTATTCTGTGTGCATACTCAGTCACTTAGTCATGTCCATCTCTTTGAGAATCCATGTACTGCAGCCTGCCAGGCTCCTCTATCCTTGGAATTTCCCAGGCAAGAATGCTGGAGTTAGTTGTCATTTCTTCCTCCAGGGGATCTCCCAACTCAGGGATCAAACCCTTGCCTCCTGAATTGGAAGGTGGATTCTGTATTACTGAGCCACCTGGGAAGTCCAATTTGTATCCTCAGTTCAGTTCAGTTCAGTCACTCAGTCATGTCCGACTCTTTGCGACCCCATGGACTGCAAAATGACAGGCTTCCCTGTCCATCACCAACTCCTGGAGCATACTCAACCTCATATCCATTGAGTTGGTGATGCCATCCAACTATCTTATCCTCTGTCATCCCCTTCTCCTCTTGCCTTCAATGTTTACCAGCATCAGGGTATTTTCCAATGAGTCAGTTCTTTGCATCAGGTGGCCAAACTATTGGAGTTTCAGGTTCAGTATCAGTCCTTCCAGTGAATATTCAGGACTGATTTCCTTTATGATTGATTGGTTTGATCTCCTTGCAGTCCAAGGGACTGTCAAGAGTTTTCTTCAATACCACTGTTCAAAAGCATTGATATTTTGGTGCTCACCTTCTTTGTAGTCCAACTCTCACATCTATACATGGCTACTGGAAAAACCATAGCTTTGACTAGACGGGTCTTTGTTGGCAAAGTAATGTCTCTGCTTTTTATATGCTATCTAGGTTAATCATAGCTTTTCTTCCAAGGAGTAAGCATCTTTTAATTTCACAGCTGCAATCACCATCTCCAGTGATTCTTGAGCCCAAGAAAATAAAGTCTGTCACTATTTCCATTGTCTCCCCATCTCTTTGCCATGAACTGATGGGACTGGATGACATGATCTTAGTTTTCTGAATGTTGAGTTTTAAGACAACTTTTCACTCTCCTCTTTCACTTTCATCAAGAGGCTCTTTAGTTCTTTGGTTTTTGCCATAAGGGTGTTGTCATCTGCATATCTGAGGTTATTGTTATTTTCCCCGGCAATCTTGATTTTAGCTTGTGCTTTATCCAGCCCAGCATTTCACAGTATGTACTCTGCATTTAAGTTAAATAAGCAGGGCGACAATATACAGTCTGGAATTCCCTTGTTTTTTCAATGATCCAATGGATGTTAGCAACTTGATCTCTGGTTCCTCTGCCTTTTCTAAATCCAGCTTGAACATCTGGAATTTCATGTTTCACATACTTTTGAAGCCTGACTTGGAGAATTTTGCACATTCATTTGCTAACATGTGAGATGAGTGCAATTGTGTGGAAGTTTTAACATTCTTTGGTATTGCCTTTTTTGGGGAATTAGAATGAAAATTGACCTTTTCCAGTCCTGGGGCCACTGCTGAATTTTCCAAATTTTCTGATATATTGAGTGCAGCATTTTCACAGCATCATCTTTTAGAATTTGAAATAACTCAACTGGAATTTCATCACTTCTACTAGCTTTGTTCCTAGTGATGCTTCTTAAGTCTCACTTAACTTCACATTCTAGGATGTCTGGCTCTAGGTGAGTGATCACACCCTCTTGGTTTTCTGGTCCATGAAGATCTTTTTTGTATAGTTCTTCTGTGTATTCTTGCCACCTCTTTTTAATATATTCAGCTTCTGTTAGGTCCATACCATTTCTGTCCTTTATTGTACTGATATTAGGTGTATATTTAGAAATCATATTGTCAAAATTTGTATTACCTGCACCCATACTCACAATCCTGCCTGATTTTTATTATGACTGTATTCAGAGGATGGATACATTCAGAGAGAATTAATAAAAATGATCCAGTCTGTGGGCATGTTTTATTTCCTGATCTATTTGTTAATTTTTAAAAATTTTCTCTCAAATCATCTTGCATTTTCCAATGCACAGGTTGCAATTGTTTTAGCATATATCTGCAAATTGCTTGACACTCCTTACTTCCAAAGGCAGAAACTAATTCTCATGTCCTTGGTTGTGTGCTGGACTCTGAGACTTATGTAAATGAAGAGTATGTGGCTGAAGGGATGTAATTTGAACTCTGAGTAGATGTCAGTAAATGCTCTGTGTGCCTCTTAATCTCTTGGAACCTTCATTCTAGAAGAAGCCGGTTGCTATGTTACTCACTTTCATGCCATGGAGATCCTAGGGAATCTAGGAGTGGAGGAACTAAAGCTTCCTTCTATCTGTTGTGCTGTGGTTAGTTGCTCAGTCCTGTCTGACTCTTCATGACCCCATAGGCTATAGTCCATCAGACTCCGCTTTCCATTGGGATTCTCCAGGCAAGAATACTGGAATGGGTTGCCCACCCAGGGATGAAATCCAGGTTCCCCCATATTGCAGGCAAATTCTTTACTGTCTGAGGCACCAGGGAAGCCCAAGAATACTGTAGTGGGTAGCCTATCCCATCTTTAGGGGATCTTCCCAACCCAGGAATCAAACCGGGGTCTGTTCCATTGCAGGTGGATTCTTTACCAGCTGAGCTACCAGGGAATCCTTATACTAATTAGTCAACCAGGCAACACATGAATAAGCAAAGAATTAGTGCACTTTGTAGTTACTAAACTTTAAAGTGCTTTATCAGAGAAATGGATACCTAATACACAGGTCTTATGGAAAGTTGTTAAGTGGCCACCTACATTTTCATAAAGTATAATTTTTAATGCTAATGTAATTGAATTTTTTTGTTTTTCAATTTTAACTGTTCACATGTTGTTAAGTAGCATGTGACTATATATATAAAGAATATTTTTTGGTTAAATTATTTCTCTTTCTTAGTATAATTCATACAGGATTTGGTTTAATGTGACAAAATTCAGCACAAATAATAGTCCATCATGCATAAAGTAATTTCATTTACATAGTGAAAATATATTGTATTTTTTTGAAATCACAGTTGAATTTGTACAACAGTGTAGCCTAGTATGTATTAGTAGAGTTTACTATGTGATCTGTAAGTAGGTTATTTATTTGCTTCTCACTAATAACTCATTCTTAAATACTTAAAAATATCCATGAAATTAAAAAAAAAAAAAGAATGCCATTTTACTGATAAGAAACCTAAAGCAGAGAAAATCTATGACTTTTCTCCAAGTTATAGGTCTGGCAATTGCAGAAGTAAGATTTATATGCAGAGTTAGTTAAGTCTAGAATCCACATATTTAATACATTAGACTGCATCATATACTTCATAAAAAAGAAGATGCAGAAATAAAATGATAAATATTTTGTGATATGGGAGTTAAAAATGAACCATTTCCTTGACATCTGTTTTGTAGCATAACAACTTTAATATTTGCATCCAAAAATGTTTTTTTTTTAAATATTTTCTACTGAATTCCTTTAAATAATTTATTTGTGGCAAAAAAGGATAGTGGATTATGTGTGTGTTTTTTGTTTGTTTGTTTTAAATAGGAAATTAATGCAGTTTTTCTCAGTCTTGAATCATCATAATATAAGTTAGTTCACTGAAAATTCATATATATATATATATACACACATACATGTATTCAACTAATATTGGGTATTGACATATTTATGAGTTAATTAAAAACATATATACTTATTTGATATACACTTCATCATTTTAAAATGTATATAGTGATTCTATATACTGTTTAAATCTATATATTTTATATATTATGCATTATATGTCTACATATTTAAATATATTTGTTTTTATATAATATATGTGTATTTAACCCTGAAGAAGGAAACGACAATACATTCCAGTATTCTTGCCTGGAAAGTCCCATGAACAGGGCTGGCAGGCTTGAGTCCATGGGGTTGCAAGAGTCAGACATGGCTGAGCAGCTGAGCACATGTCTTATATATATATATATATTTATATATATATATAAAATCTCATATCCAGTGTCACTTTGTTTGCATTCCATTCATTCTGTTGATGTGCAAGTCACTAATGTCAGCACAGATTTAAAATAAGGACTCATAAACCAACCTTCTTGAAGGGAGGATTATTAAATAATTTTTAGATAACATGTGATTATTAAAAGAGCAGAAAGAGACATTATAAACCTAATTTTTATAAGGCAATGGCACCAAGATAGATTAGATCTGAAGGCAAATGTAGGCAGGAAAGCAAAAAGGAAAAAACAAAAACATAGAACAGGTCAAAAAAAAATAAAAAAGGATTTTACCCCTAAACATTCCAGTAATAATATTAAATCAAATAGGTTAAAAGACTCAGTTTAAATAGAATTTGAGAATGCATAAGGAAAAGCATGATTAACAATATGCTTTTATAAGAGACACATCTAAAAATACCTACACAAAAAGATTTTAAATATAAAGATGGCAATATATATAGTACGCAATGCAAGGTTTGGGACAACTATAATTAGTATTGGTTAGAGGAGGCTGCAAAGCAAAAAATATTAAAGTAGGAAATAAGATCTCAGTGGAAAAAGGTCTAGTCCACAAATAAGACATAATTTTCACTATGTATGTATTTCAGAAATGGCCTCAAAACAGGAGTAGAGTCAATTTTTATGGGGTCTGAACTTTACACAATTTGTAACATGTAATGAATCTTCTTTAAGAATAAAATACACATTCTTAAATATAAAATTAAGTTCAACTTTTTGTATAAAGAAAAGAACATCACAACAAATACAAAACAACTAACAAATAGTGACAAATATGTCAAATTTAGTCAATAATACAAGTATTTTATAAATTATCTGCTTACAGCATTTTCTTGTATTTTTTCACCAACAATTTTGAGAATTTCCTTATAAAAAGCAATTTTATAAAATTGTTTTTAAAATTCAAGCTTTCTACTAACATAATTGAACCATATTTATTTATTTGGAATTGTTAGTGGGAATGAGAAATTTATGAGGACATAATTATATGATTATGTCACACAATTATGTACTTATAAATTGTTATACAGATAGTAATAAACAATATTATTACTGCATGTTTAAACCTTCATTCAGAGATTCTTATAACTTTAATTTTACATTACTCCTAGAAAATAGTGTATTGGGTATTGTATGTGATATATCATTGCACCTCTTTAACAAGGTAGAAAGTCAATGAGACCCAACTTCTCCATTTTAAATTTTGTAACTACCAATGATCAGAAGCATTTCCCAAAAACTATATGTAAGTCCTTGTTTCTTTTCTATTACCTGGATACTTGCAGTGCTATGTTCTACGATCCAGTCATAGCCCAGTAAGGCGTGGTGTCAGTATGAGGAGTTGATAAGATGCACAACTGGAGAAGTCAGGGAAAGCATTGTTACCCTCAACAGCCTGAAATAACTTTACTAAATGTTAAATTAACTGAAGGCCACAGCCTACTACACAGAAACTCTGCTTAGCCCAATTTCTCTGTAGCAAGATGCTAAAATTGCCTAGACCACTTCAGGATCACTTGTAGTAAAGGGAAATTCCATGAAAATGACAGACAAAAGGATGGAAAAAGTGTAAATGAAGCATTCTTTAAAATGTTGGATACTTTAAAAAACTGATCTAAATAGTCTCATGTCAAAGAAATTGATAACAACTTTCCAATAAAGAGATAATCAGAGACCACATGTTTTCAATGATGAATATTATATAAGAAAATATATATACAAGGAATTATACCAATCCTCAAAAATGTCTTCTGGAAAATAGAAGAAGAGGAATAATTTCTTATTTTGTCTTATCAGGCAATTTTGTCCTAATATTAATATCCAAACCTAAAAAAATAAATTACAGGAAAAGAAACTATGACCTAATACATCTCATAGATGCAAAAAAGCCTCAACAAAATATTAACAAATCAAATTTTTCAAGTATAAATAATTATATGCTACACCTAAGTGGAATTTATTACAACTGTACAAAGCATATTAAAATGTAAAAATCAACTAATGTGATATAGCACATGAACGGGCTAAAGAAGAAGACACATAATCATACTAATAGATGCAGAAAAAACATTTGACAAAAAACAAAACACATTCATGATTGAAAGTACCCTCCCAGAAATCTACAAGTAGAGAACTTTCTCAGCTTGATAAAGAACATCATCAGAACACATACACATGTTCTGTAGAACATATTTAGTTAACATGCTTAATACTGAGAAACTTGATGGTTTCTCCCCTAAGATCAGGAGCAATGTAAGGATAACCCTTTTTATTATCCCTCTTCCACATTATATTGGAAGGCTTAGAAAATGCTTTAAAAAAATAGTGTTATCAGTGTTGATTCATCAATTATAACAATTATGTTACAAAAATGCAAGATATGAAAAAAAAAATGCAAGATATGTTTAATACCTTAACTGTATTTCAAAGGAAACATTGCATTGTAAAGCAAAAACATCATTTGCCAACAAAGATCCATAGTCAAAGTTATGTTTTTTCTAGTATTCATGCATGGATGTGACAGTTTAACAGAGAGTTTGACAGTTTAAAGAAGACTTGAGTGCCAAGGCATTGATGTTTTCAAATTGTAGTGCTAGAGGAGACTTTTGAGAGTCCCTTGAACTGCAAGGACATAAAACCCATCAATCCTAAAGGAAATCAAATCTGAATATTCTTTGGAAGGACTGATGCTGAAGCTGAAGTTCCAATACTTTGGCCACATGATAAGAAAAGCTGACTCATTCGAAAAGACCCTGATGCTGGAAAAGATTGAAGGCAAAAGGAGAAAAAAGTGGGAAAGGATGAGATGGTTAGATGACATCACCGACTCAGTGGGCATGAAGTTGAGCAAACTCCAGGAAATAGTGAGTGAGAGGGAAGCCGGACATGCTGCAGTTCATGGCATCACAAAGAGTTGAACATGACTGCTAGTCTAAACAACAGTAACTGAATTAAGGTGAAGATGAGGAGAAGGTGCATGGAAATTCTATATTATCTGTTGAATTTTTCTATAAACTTAAAACTACTCTAAAAATAAAATCTGTTAATTAATTTTGTAAAAATTAGAATCACCAGCCCATGTGAACACATTGCTTTGGCCCCTGACAAGGTTTTAATAGGAGCAGGGCTGTGAAGTGCAATAGAAGATGAAATCTTCCAACTCCATGTGCTAAATCTTGATAGCATTCATGGCAATTCCAAGAAAATAGGGACGTGGATATACTGTGCTTCTGTTTCATCACTGGGAGCTGGCAGTAACTCAGGAAATACAAGCCAAGAAATGATTAAAAGAATAAAAGACTGATCAGATGAATGGAAACAAACCAAATCAAATGTTAGACCTGTTTGCTTTTTCTTTCCTTTGTGGCAACAATACTCTTGTCTTATTTCCATATACTCAGTGCTACTGTTATACCGAATTACTCATAACTGTCTATTCTCAACCTTACTACTTCCGTAGTAATCTCCTCTCTGTCCCTTTTGTCTGAACTGGTTCATTTTTTGTTCTTCAATCTCACCTCACATATCAGGTTCATTGAAATTGTTCTTTGCTGCTCCCTTAGTATGCTGTAATTGTTCCCAGTTCTACTAAATCTTTTCAGCGGTAGTTACACTCTTTCAGAATCACAGAAGTGTGGGCTAATCAAGGCCGATACAATGTCTTCCTTATTTATTATGGTTTACCTAACTCTTGCAATAGTGCCTGATAGCGTTATAAATTAATTATTGGTACAGGGAATAAACTAATGAATGTTGCTGCCTTTGCATGAATCATGTCATAGAAAATCTCTGCCTACCCATTTTAATAAATGTAGTCAATTGCAGAGATGCCTAAGGCAGGAGGCAGGATTTGTAGTGAAGTAAACAAGATATAATTGCTAGAAGGCAGACTCATGTAATTGAATGTGCATAGGCTTTATATTTAAAAAAATCACACTTTGGTTGTACAATTAGGTACTTTATGACCTTGGGAAGTGAGTATAATAGCTTTCCATTCTCCTTATGAAAGAGAATAATATATATATATATATATATATATATATATTGTTCTTGTGAGAATAAATGAGATAGCAGAATGGAAAAGAACAATACCTGGCACATAGGAAACATTCAAATGATGTTATGTTCAATCTCTTCAACTTTTATGGAGAGACTTGGAAACTTTGGGCCTGATCTCAGCTCTGCCATTTACAGTTGGTTGACCTTGAATGGGTTATGTAAAATCTTGGATTCTTTGTATCATCTACAAAAGAATCACAGCAGCACCACATGGATGTTGTGGACATTAAATTCTATCTCAACGTGCTTAGTGGAATTACTTTTATAGCAAAATGTTTAGTTGAATTATTGTTATACATAGTAGCTCCACAAAGAATTAACCAGTTTAATGTAAAAAATATTAACTAAAAGCTTGTCAGGCTGTGACCTCAAAGTCGTGGAACAACTGAGTCGGTACCAAGGACCCTAGAATCTTAAAACCTGGTGCTAAACTAGCTCTTCAGGATGCACTGGAATTTCTGGAGTTGGTTTGGCCAGCCTTAGTCTATCTCCTACATGAATTATACAAGAGCTGGAGTTAAAGATTCTGAGAAGATTTCATTGTAGAGATGCTCAGTGTGTTCATATTACCCTCCAGTACTTTGCTATTGTTGTTCAGTCACTAAGTTGTGTCCGACTCTTTGTGACCCCATGAACTGCAGCTCACCAGACTTCCCTGTCCTTTACTGTTTTCCCAGAGTTGATTCAAACTCATGTCCATTGAGTAGATGATGTCATCCAACCACCTCATCCTCTGTTGTCCGAGGCATCTATTTAAATGTCACCTGTGGGTCATCAAATTGTAAGAAAGCAAGTCACATCAGATTGTACCAGTCTTCCTCCTGAGAGGGTAACAGGCAGGAAGGCCAGGGGTCTCCAAACAGAGGAAATAGGCTGCAAGTGTCAGACATTTTTATCTCTCTTAAGTGGCAGGAGGAAACAAACTGGCAATATTTTTTTTTCCTTCTCTATACAAATTTAAAAGGAGGTTTATCGTAAAACACTGTGTTGCGATGACACCTGGTTTCACCTGAAGCTAACTATTCTCAACCTTGAGTTAACCAATAAAATTTTTTTTCTTATGGAAATGTTTGTCTTAAGCTATGTTAATGTACCCCAGACTCTGTCTTCAAGTTGGTTCCACCAAATGGCTCAAACTACTTGACAAACAAGTATGTTATACTCAGATATTGTTCCCCTAATCTATGTAAACAAAACTATTTGTTTGGTAATCTGACCTTCTACAAGACTCAAGTCAATCGTTTTATGGCCTGGGATGAATTATCTGGTGCCAAGATTATCACAAAATGCAATTTATGGATGAGGGGCCTGGTGTCATTCCGAGTTTTAAGACGTTCCTTTCTTTTCATTAACAGACTGCTAGTGACTATATAACACCCCGCTGAGGACTAGCAGGGGGTACTCTTTCTGCCCCCTTCTGACGCCTATGTCAGAAGCTTTCTCTGTCTCCTTTATACTTAATAAAACTTTATTACACAAAAGCTCTGAGCAATCCAGCCTCATCTGTGGCCCCGGATTGAATTCGTCTCCTCCGGAGGCCAAGAATCCCAGCATTTTATCGCAGCAACAACCTGTCACTCCCATACTCACTCCCTCCTACAAGCTGACAAAATTGTATCAGGCCTAAATTGGATAGAGTTTTAAATATTCAATACATGCATAAAGTTGCTTCAATTGTGTCTTTATGGACTGTAGCCTGCCAGGCTCCTCTGTCCATGGAATTCTCCAGGCAAGAATACTGGAGTGGGTTGCCAGTACCTCCTCCAGAGGATCTTCCCAATCCAAGAATCGAACCCATGTCTCTTATATCTACTGCATTGGCAGACAGGTTCTTAACCAATAGCACCACATATTAAATTGCTTAAAATCAAACAGATAAAATACTTAAGTAATCATTGCAAACAACTGATGAAGTTAAAGTGTTCTATTTTCTATTGTATACAAAATTGTAAAAAGAACAAATTGTTAAGGGAGAAATAGTAAAAAAAAAAAATCAATTATTAAATTGACATACTATCATATCTATTTCATTCAATGAAATACTGCATTAGTGATATATTGCAGTTACTGTAAGAGATGTATAAAACAATAAAGGCTTCTTTTGAGTTTTAGCAGCACACCAGGCTCTTCTGTTATCTGCGGTCTCCTGAAGTTTGCTCAGACTCATATCCACTGAGTCAGTGATGCTGCCTAAACATCTTATCCTTTGCTGCCCCTTTCTTCTTTTGCCTTCAATCTTTCCCAGCATCAGAGTCTTTTCCAATGAGTAGGCTCTTCATATCAGGTGGCCAAAGTACTGGAACTTCAGCTTCAATATCAGTCCTTCCAATGGGGTATCCAGAGTTCATTTCCTTTAATATTGACTGGTTTGATCTCCTTGAAGTCCAAGGGACTCTCCAGAGTCTTTTCCAGTACCACAGTTTGAAAGTATCAATTCTTTGGTGCTCAGCCTTCTTTATGGTCCAACCCTCACATCCGTATGTGTCTACAGGAAAACAAGCAAACAAACAAATAAAAAAACACATAGCTTTGACTGTACAGATCTTTGTTGGCAAAGTGATATCTCTGCTTTTCAATACGCTGTCTAGGTTTGTCATAGCTTTCCTCCCAAGGAGCTAGCATCTTTTAATTTCATGGCTGCTGTCACTGTTTGCAGTGATTTTAGAGACCAAGAAAGTAAAGTCTGCCATTGATTCCACTTTTTTCCCTTCTATTTACCATGAAGTGATGGAAATGCAAATGATCTTAGTTTTATTTTAATGTTGAGTTTCAATCCATCTTTTTCTCTCCTGTTTCACCCTCAACAAGAGATTCTTTAGTTCCTCTTCACTTTCTGCCATTAGGGTGGTATTATCTGCATATCTGCAACAATATCTGAGATATTGCTGATGTTTCTCTTCAAATTCTTGATTTCAATTTATGATTGATCCAGTCTGGGGTTTCGTGTGATGTGCTCTACATAGAAGCTAAATAATCAGGATGAAAATATACAGCCTTATCGTACTTCTTTTCCAATTTTGAACCAGCCTGTTGTTCCATGTCCAGTTCTAACTGTTGCTTCTTGGCCTGCATACAGACTTCTTATTAGACAGATAAGATGATCTCGTACTTCCATCTCTTTAAGAATTTTCCAGTTTGTTGTAATCCACACAGTCAAAGGCTTTGGCGTAGTCAATAAAGTAGAAGTAGATATTTCTCTGAAACTCCCTTGCTTTCTCCATGATCCAACAAATGCTGGCAATTTGATCTCTGGTTCCTCTGCCTCTTTGAAATCCAGCTTGTATATCTGGAAGTCCTCAGTTCATGTACTGCTAAAGCCTAGCTTGAAGAATTTTGAGCATAACATTGCTGTTATGTGAAATGGGCTCAACTGTATGGTAGTAGTTTGAACATTCTTTCGCATTACCCTTCTTTGGGATTGGAATGAAAACTGACCTTTTCCAGGACTGTGGCCATTGCTGAGTTTTCTAAATTTGCTGGCATATTGAGTGTAGCACGCTAACAGCTACACTTTTAGGATTTTAAATAACTCAGTGGGAATTCTGTCACCTCCACTGGCTTCTTTCATAGAGAGTGCCAATATAACTAAATATGCCTAATTCTGAATGTTTCAAAGTATTTTTCTTGTGAAAATTACCAGTGTTTTGCTGAGATTGGATGAGATGGACAACTATTGGAATCATAAACCATGTGGCAACGGAGATAGAGTCAATCAACACCTGAGTGGCAACATCTGCACCAAGAAAGTGGTCACTACAAAGAAATTGTGATTGTATAGCTTTATTCTGGTGTAATTAAAAATAAAAAGGAGGAAGAGATATAAAGATAGAGAGAAGGGAAAAGAGGGAATATAAGTTTAGGTGGTTTGGCAAAAATACAGAACCTTGATGACATAAAATCTCAATGGTTTTATTGCTTGTAGAACCTCAGCTCCCTTTGCATCTTGTTTTCTTGTATGTACAGACAGATGTCTAGCTTTCTCAAGCATTTGTGTGTTCATTGACAGGTATGTTTGTCAATACATATTTGTATGTATGTATGTAAATATGTGTGTATTTATTTATAATTCTCATTCCTAGTTCTTGTTCTTGATGTTGGATGGTGGGGCGTGTGTGTGTGTGTGTGTGTGTTTGGATTTTTTTCCCTGATATTATAAAAGGATATGTCCATTTCATTGTGTTTCCCTGGTGACACTGTTGGTAGAGAATATACCCGCCAATGCCAGGCATGGGTTTTATCCCTGGGTTGGGAAGACCTCTTTTAGAAGGGCAACCATCTCCAGCATTCTTGCTTGGAGAATCCCATGGACAGAGGAGCCTGCCAGGCTACAGTCCATGGGGTCGCAAAGAGTCAGACACAACTGAAGCAATTTAACACACACGCATCCACTTCATTAAGAGCTACTGACATGTGGGAATTTTGAGGGGTCTTCTCTAGCATAAGTTAAACACACAGCCTCTGGTACTGGTGGCTATTTAGCAAAGTTCACCTGCTACATAGGAAAAAAAGACATTTATTTTAAAACCTGAGTCATGTAGCTATTCCCAGTCCCTTTATTTGCTTTTACAATCCAAACCACCACTGGGACATGTCACAGGAAAAGAATTATCATTGCCTATAATTAGACATTTAATATACTGACTCATGAGAAGTTTTTAGACATCCAAGGCATCCGTGAGTCAATTATGCTTCTAATCTTTATAACTCTACTAAAAACACTGCTGCTGAGAGTCATTACTCCTGACTAATAGCAAAGCATAATTATTAGAAGAAAAAGCCTATATTTCTCTTTGATTTCTAACTGCATGCACGTATACCAATTGCCACAGAGTTTATTCAGCTGGACATCTGGGACCTCGACCTGCATATTTACAGCTGCACCAGACAGAAAATCTCCTCCATGTCGATATATTCAATGCAGCCAAGCAACAAAGATGACAATTTACAGTTGGTGGCCCTCTGAACTTTCCTCCTGTCCTTGAGCTTTAATGAAATGATAGATCTTAGTGGAATGTGTACCACCAGAAGTTTCAGTTGCCATAAGTATGCCTTTCACTATGAAATTGCTTTTATTTGGATTTCACATTTTCAGAAATTTACCAAGATAAACTTTGAAGTGACTTTCTACCATATTTTCTCCATCCTCCCATTCTCATTTGTATTGAAATGCTCTGCTACTGACTTTGTAATAGCAAATGAGCCTTGCAGAAAATTCCATCCAGAGAGTCATGTTCTTCTATAAACGTGATAATTACCCCCATTTGACTGCTGATTCATTCGGCCTTCGTATGGGTAATTAAGAATCACAGAACTGTGGTAATCACCTAACCACATGGTATTCTGAGCATTTGCAACATCCTATTTAAATCACAATAATTTAATTAAATACATCTTGCAAAAGATTTTTTTTTTAAATCAAAAGGTGATCATAATTTTTTTTTTTAAATTTACACTTGAAGGTTGAAGCCAGGTATGATATTTTTCCTTGGTCCAATATTATTATCAGTCAACATGTATTGTTGTGCTAATTAATTATATAACTTGGCTGTTTCTCATTTTCCTATAATGTGTGTGAGAAAGTTTTCTGTTTCCTTATGTAAAAAAATAGAGAATTTCAGACATATATCTTTATTTTAATGCATTACAAAGAAGCTTTTATTTTATTTCATATGCTTGTTTTACATGGCTGAAAGAGAAGGAAAAAAGACTGTTCATAAAAGATGGAATGATCAAAGAATTCAATTGTTGTAGGTAATGTTACTTTTCTCAGCAATTCTACTTGATTAGTTGGTTAAATTGATTTTGATTATGTTTCAGTTTTCATTTCTGTTAGAATAATTCAACATAACATAAAATTGAATTATATTAGTGTTTTGCATTTGCATAAAACTTGATATTTGCAGACTTCAGCATTCCACTCTATCTATAAATGAATACTATGGCATTTATTCCAAACACTTAAATCTCCATTGTAAGATAGCAAATGAATGGTGGATAGGGAGGAAAAGATGACTTGATCAGCATTATTTAATCTCCTGACTTCTTTGCCAAAGTATCTGACTTTCTCCCCTTTTCAACAATGAGCTGAGGAATGATGGTTTCCTCCAAGAACTTCAGGGGGTAAATTCTGAAGATTTTCAGAATTTAATCCCACTCCCCTTTGTCTTTAATTAGTTTAGGGTTGGAACAATAATCAAAGAAAACATCAGAAGACATCTGATGTGAGGTTTCTGGGAAAGATTATGCTAATGTATTTAAGATTCCATTCTAGCTCAGTCAGTAAAAAATCTGCCTGCAATGCAGGAGACCCAGGTTTGATACCTGGGTGGAAAAGAGAAAGAAATGGCAACCCACTCCAGTATTCTTGGCTGGGAAATTCCAAGGACAGAAGATCCTCATGTGCTACAGTCCATGGGGTCACAAGTGTCAGATATGACTTAGCAACTAAACCAACCAGAGAAAACTGAAAGACCACTTAATTACTTTAGGATAATGGATACTGTCAAAAGAAGACTTGGAACAGTGACAGCTCTAATGGAACCATATTATCTTAAGAGAGTCAGTCAAGAGAATCAAACCAATTCAGATTCTTCCACTACTGAGCTACCGAATTAAACACTCTGCCACCAGCTTAGCTTCCTCCAGGACTTTTTACAGTGAGATGATCAACCACTTAATGATTGACACATTTTCTATTTCTTATAAAGATGATAAAAATAAAAGGATATCATAGAAATATTGAACATAGTCTGGCTTAAAAAAGATTTTCTCTGATAATGCTCCTAACTTCTTTCTGCTCCAGAGAGGGAGCAGTGACTTATCTAATTGATATATTTTTTTGGAAAAAAAAAATCAATTATTATGATCAGTTGAGCTGTATCTTTTTCCTCTTAGGAAGAAGGTGCCATCCTGCTATTGGGTGGGTGAGTCTGTCTCATCCTAGGATTTGGAGTCAGGAAGTACTTTTAGGCTCTTATTCTCAAATTAGGCACTGTTCATTTACTGTTAGATATTTCAGTCTCCATGTAAACCTCCGTTGTCTGTCAATTAATTCAGTACCTGGGTGGAGAAACAGAATGTTTTTATCGGTGCCTTGTCAGTAGCAACTATAGATTGAGTTAGTGATTAAAACACAAATGACTTCTTCAGTTCATTTTTTTTGCAATCTATTTTGAACATACATATGGATTACTTAAATGATGGCATTTTCAAGGCAATAAACAATTTCTCCCCAATAGCCAACTCCTCATTCCAGGTGTGAAAAGAAATTTCCATTGTTAATTTGTTAGTTTGATTCTTCAGATCTTTTTTTTCTCTTTCCTCTTTCTATCGATCATAAAGCCTTGTCTCTTTTATCTGTAGAATGTTTTTGGAGGATTTTTTTCTCCTTTGCCACTTCAACTACTTTTCTCTGGCTTTATCTTGTAAATCACTGTAACAAACTCTTAAATACATAAAAATATATAAGACATCTTGAATTTAAAAAAATAAATGGCTATTAATTTTTGCTGTACCAGTAGCTAATTGGCATGCTACAGTCCATGGGATCACAAAGAGTCAGACTCGACTGAGTGACTGAACTGAACTGAACTGAACTGAAAAGCTAATTGTATGACTGAGGTCTAAACCCATGATTTCTCTGTCCTGAATACCATCCCCCACTCCTAATTCTATCCTGCATTTTGCTCCAACGGTGCCAGCATTGGATACTTTGATAAGTACTTTGATATTACATGCTGCACTTTAATGGAATTTTGTTTTAATAAAAGTAAGACTCTTAAGGTTATAAATCACATATTATTTGACTTTGTATTCCCAACATCTGTTGCAGTATTTAACCTAAAACTGTTAAACAAATAGTTCCTGAATTAATATTAACCCATGGCATTTCAATATTTCTTAGTCTCATAATCTGTTAATAAAAAAGACTATCCATATATTTTCTCCTTACTGTTACTACTGTATTCCAGATTATATAATTCAAAGGTGAAATGGACAACAAGGGCAGCATTAGACATCATGACTAGGAACACCATTTCTAACATGAGAAAGAAAGGGACTATATATAAATCATCCTTGACTTACCATGGAGTTACATTCTGCTAAACCATTGTAAGCTGAAAATTTTGGCAAATCAAAATGCATTTAACACACCTAACCTACCAAGCATCATAGCTTTTCCTGGATAAACTCACACTCAGAACATATACATTAGCCTACAGTTGGCCAAAATCATCTGAAACAAAGTCTACCTTATAATGAAATGCTGAATATCCCATGTAATTTATTGAATGCTGACACTGGATAGTGAAAAACAGAATGAGTGCATACATTTAGAACAGTTGTAAATGTATCAAGGTTGTTTACTCTCGGATGATGAGGTTGACTTGTAGCTGCAGCTCACTGCTACTGCCCAATATCCAGAGAGGGCCTTTGTGTACCACATATCATCAACTCAGGAAAAGATCAAAATACAGTTTCTACTGAATGCATGTCACTTTCACATCATGGTAAAGTTGAAGAACCATTAAGTCAAATCATCATAAATCAGGGAGCATCTACATATAAATGTAGGCAGAAATAAACACTCCAGTGATTATTTCTATGATTTTTTTCCCCTTAAATAGAATGTCAAATATGAAGTAGGAGATGGAGCTGAAAAAAAGGATCACAGGAGAAGACAAGTTTGTCATAAATCTGTCATTAGAGGCTTCCCAGATGGTGTTAGTGGTAAAGAATCCTCCGGCCATTGCTGGGAAATGTAAGAGATGTGGATTCGATCCCTGGGTTGGGAAGATCCGCTGGAAGAGGAAATGGCATCCCACTCCAATATTCTTGCCTGAAAAGTCTTATGGACAGAGGAGCCTGGCAGGCTACAGTCCTTGGGATCACAAAGAGTTAGACACGACAGAGCAACACTGCCTCTACCTAAATCTGTCATTAGTTTTGAAGATAGGTGGAAACAGAAACCTCATATTTATTTTTAAAATTTTGAGTTTTATCACACCTCAAAAATTTAAATAGAATTGCTTAGAGTGGTGGTAGTCGTGGCAGTCGCTCAGTCCTGAACAACTCTTTGTGATCCCATGAATTGTGGCCTGCCAGGCTCCTCTGTTCATAGGATTTTCCAGGCAAGAATCCTGGAGTAGGTTTCCATGCTTTCCTCCAGGGGATCTTCCTGAACCGGGGATTGAATCCACGTCTCTGACATCTCCTGGATTGGCAGGCAGGTTCTTTACCACTAGGAAGCCCCTAAGGTGGGAATCACAGGTCTCTCTCTCTCTCTCTCTCTTTTTTTTTTGTTCCCGTTGTGATTTTGATGTGCTCTAAAGTGAGATTCTGGCACCACTCTTTTCATCAATTGAAGACTCACATTTTTAATTTTTAATTTGGTACATTTCAGGCAGACAGGGAATGGCAAAGCTCCAAATCCCAATAAAGTTCAATTCGTTTAAAATACATCATCCTCTGGAGCCATCAGTGGTAACTATTGCTTTTGCTGTTCTGTAGCTAAGTCATGTCCGACTCTTTATGACCTCATGTAATGTAGCATGCCAAGATTCTCTGTCCTTCACTATCTTCCAGAGTTTGCTCAGACTCATGTTCATTGTAGGTGGGAGAACTGGAATCAAAATGTCAGAATCCTGATTAGCTCTTTTTTCTAATTACAATTCCCATTTCTCCAACAGGACTGCTCTTAGGGGCCAATGAGAAAATTTGGCAATTCTTTTCACATTCTGAACTGTTATTGCTACTTTATTAATATTTCAAAATAAAGCTTCCACTCTGATCTTATTTTATTATTCAACTCTCCACTCCTGCCAACTATAGTTTAAAGCATGTAAAATTTGGGCCCATCACTCAGAAAGTTGGACCCTTTACATATATAGACCTGGGCAAAGTCACTTTACCTCTGTACATCTCAATTTTCTTGGCTATCAGTTCAGTTCAGTCACTCAATCATGTCTGACTCTTTGTGACCACATGACTGCAGCATGCCAGGCTTCCCTGCCCATCACCAATTCCCCAGGCCTGCTCAAACTCATGTCCATCGAGTCCATGATGCCATTCACCATCTTGTTCTCTGTCATTCCCTTCTCCTCCTGCCTTCAATCTTGCCCAGCATCAGGATCTTTTCCAGTGAGTCAATTATTTGCATCAGGTGGCCAAAGTATTGGAGCTTCAGCTTCAGCATCAGTTCTTCCAATGAATGTTCAGGATTGATTTCCTTTAGGATTGATTGGTTTGATCTCCTTGCAGTTCAAGGGACTCTTAAGAGACTTCTCCAACACCACAGTTCAAAAGCATAAGTTCTTCAGTGCTCAACTTTCTTTATGGTCCAACTCTCACATCCATACATGACTGCTGGAAAAACCATAGTTTTGAATACATGGATCTTTTTTGGCAAAGTAATGTCTCTGCTTTTTAATATGCTGTCTAGTTTGGTCATTGCTTTCCTTCCAAGGAGCAAGCATCTTTTAATTTCATGGCTGCAGTCACCATGGCTGCAGAGATATGGAGCCAAAGAAAATAAAGTCTGTCACTGTTTCCATTGTTTCCCCATCTATTTGCCATGAAGTAATGGGACCAGACGCCATGATCTTTCTTTTTTAAATGTTGAGTTTTAAGCCAACTTTTTCACTCTCCTCTTTCACTTTCATCAAGAGGCTCTTTAGTTCCTCTTTTTTCTGCCATAAAAGTGATGTCTTCTGCATATCTGAGGTTATTGATAATTCTCCCAGCAATCATTCTTGTCTATACAAGAACTAGAAAGCCAGTCATAGAGCTATCATTTTGAAATGGAATAATGCATTAACTCTATGCCAGATACTTAATAATAAGTGCACATAATTAGTAGATAATAGTTTTTAAAGCTGATAATGCTGATGAATCTTCTCATGCATGTTTTAAAGTCCTCTTGCTTCACATTATCTGCTTTGTGCCAGTCTCAATCTAAACGTAACCAGTGTTATGGCTGGATTGGCCCTTGTGGTTCTTAATATAATTGCAAGATGCCCTTAGCAATAACCATCAGGAAACTTTGAAAGAGAAAGGTTTATGACTCACAAGTCCTGGAAATTACATGACACATCTGGGATCACAGAGTGAGGCCACAGGGAAAGTGATACCAAAAATTCACCCTTTCTACACATGGGTCAGTCAGTTCAGTCACTCAATCATGTCTGACTCTTTGAGACCCCACGGACAGCAGCATGCCAGGCTTCCCTGTCCATCACCAATGCACCAAGCTTGCTCAAACTCATGTCCATCAAGTTGGTGATGGCATCCATTCATCTGATCCTCTGTCATTCCTTTTTTCTCCTGCCTTCAATCTTTCCCAGCATCAGAGTCTTTTCCAATGAGTCCATTCTTTGCATCATGTGGCCAAAGTATTGGAGCTTCAACTTCAGCATCAGTCCTTCCAATGAATATTCAGGACTGATTTCCTTTAAGATTGACTGGTTTGATCCTATACTCGGGTACCGGTGCTGAATCCCATCTTGGAGACAGAGTTTTGGGTGAAGTAGAATAAAAAGTAGCTTTATTGCTTTGCCAGGCTTCCCTGGTAGCTCAGCTAGTAAAGAATCCATCTGTAGTGCAGGACACCCTGGTTTGACTCCTGGGTCAGAAACATCCTCTGGAGTATGGATAGGTTACCGACTCCTATATTCTTGGGGTTACCTGGTAAATAATCCGCCTGCAGTGTGGGAGGCATGGGTTCAATCTCTGGGTTGGGAAGATCCCCTGGAGGAGGACATGGCACCCACTGCACTGTTCTTGCCTGGAGAATTCCCATGGACAGAGGAGCCTCGTGGACTAGAGTCCATGGTGTCGCAAAGAGTCAGACACAACTAAGTGACTAAGTCCAAGACACAGCACGTTGCTTTGTCAGGAAAAAGGGGTCACGGTGGGCTCTTTCCTTCAAAAGCTGTGTGTCCCAACTAGAGGAGCTTGGTGAATCTTTATGGCAATGGTTCAAGGAGATGAAGCTAAGATTAGAGTATTGGGGGGGGGGTGCTGCAGTGATTTAATCTCATCTCAGATGATATTGAAGATCTTTTCTGGTTTCTTTAGTCTGGCCTCAGGTGGGGAATCTGACATTCTCCATTGTTGGGCTTTAATTCTACGCCACTGTTCAGCCACTAAGTCAAGTCTGACTCTTTGTGACCCCATGGACTGCAACAAGTCAGGCCTCCCTTAGGGCTTAAAGATATTGTTATGTGCATTCCTTGAGATGGAACAGGGCCCCTTCCCTGGGGCTGCACTACCGTTTTTTGGACTCCCTTTGACTCAAGGGAATCAAAAGTCTCTCTTGGCTCTGCAACCCTTTCCCTCCTGAATTAGCAAATGGTTAAATCTGCTATTTGGAACTCGGGGAATTTCATGGAGACTGACTAGACAGGCTTCCCATGCCCAGGAGACCCTACAGGGTCCTGCTAGATTTCAAGAGTAAGGCTTAGAATTCTGCTTCTATTGAGTTGAAGATGGAAGCCTAGGGTTTCTTGCACTTACTCTTGCTTGGTGAATTTAAAACATAGGCATGAACATTTAAAGAGAGAAGAGAAAAAATAAGTGGCCCAAGTGGACAGTTATGAAAATCAACCAAGATCTCTAAAACAGAGGAATTTGAATGGGCTGGTCTGCCTCTTTGTCTGTCTGTATGGCTGTAAGATATTTATGCAGATACCACATCATTGAAGTGGATGCCTCTGCAATCAAAACTTCTATCAGGCATTTGCATTCCAAAAAAGAGAAAACTCAACAGTCAAGGCTTACATCTTGCTATCCAAACTCATCTCCTAAAAATTCCTAGCAGGAATTTTAAATTTTAGCCTGTTAAGTATCTTCATCAACTATATTAATTGACACATTTATTTGTATCCTAATCTTTAGTTTTAAACTATTTTTTACTACAGTATAAGATTAACAACCAGATACTATACAACCTACCTGCCAAATATTTAATCCATTAATTCCTTCTTTAATTAATTTATTAAATATTTATTGAATAAGTTTTCTGTGCCAGCTTTCCTGTGATAAACACTGGAAATAAAGCATAAAAGTTGGACATGACTGAGCAAGACAACAGTAGATATTTTAGTGTTTTGCTAGCGAAATCAGTTGAGGTCTCTGGATAAGATGACATTGCATTATTGATTTTGTTTTTAAAAAAAGATTAAATAGAATATTGTTGTTGTTTTGCTGTTATTTAGTCACTCAGTCATTTCTGATTCTTTTGCGACCTCATAGACTGTAGCCGGCCAGCCTCCTCTCTCCATGGGATTTCTCAGGCAAGAATACTGGAGTGGGTTGCCATTTCCTTCTCCAGGGTTATCTTCCCAAACTAGGAATAGAATATAAACCCTTTCAATCCAAAATTTAGGTATTCAACCTCTTTGTCAATGATGTCTTTGACTCATAAAATGTGGGAAAACTATATTTTGGAAATACAACATGAAAGATTTGCTGATGAAATATGAAGAGGACTTATTAATGAGGAGAATTAAGAAAGACTTTTAGAATTTTCTTGTTGGTGTGATTGCTTAATTTTCTATTTGGATAAAACAATAGGTGATGTTTCTCTGTTGAGACTCAGTGTTCTGTGGGAAAAAAATTAGTTTGGTTTGTGGTTAAGCATCACTCACTGAGTGTCATTTCTCTCTTCTTTCCCATTGCGACTGCCATCGTGCAGGAATTTAAGATACTTCTTAGCTCTATGTGACTCCTTTAGTTACAGAGGCACAAGCTTTGGATCCTGAGCCTCACTTCTCATGTTATAGTTTTGTGTCAGAAAGATATTTGAATTCAAGGTCTAAAATTTAATATATCTATGAATGGAGAAAGCCATTTAATCCCATTGAAATTAATTTCTTTCCATGAGATGGAATAATAATAGCTACCTTGTAAAGTTGTTAGGAGAGAATGTATATATAATAGCACCAATTCTAATACCTGATGTATACTTGCAGGATTGGTTTCTATAAGGAATAAACTTTTTTTCAGTCAGCCATATCTATCTTGACCTTACAGATCTTCCAGATTTTTGCTTTCTTATTTAAAGTACCTTCAAGATCTCTAATTTGTAACAATTTACTTATTTTATTTGATTTTTGGTTGCTGAGCAACCTTGTGGAGCCTTAGTTCTTGACCAGGGATCGAACCTGGACCCTTGGCAGTGAAAGCACAGAATCCTAACCACCAGACCACAAGGGAAGTCCCACAATTTACTTTTTAAAGGTTATATAGAATTTTTGTCCAAATGATTTGATTTGGCATTTTGGCATATGCTTCCATAGATTTTTATTTGATTGGAATACAAAGTTGCATCCTTATATTAGGCTGGGGTTCAGTTAGAAGCCAGTGTTTTCCTGTCACATACGCACTTTATAAATAGCTCCTATTAAAGGAATATTTACAATCTTGAATGACTAGAAGAGATATTTTGTTTTCCATTATATACACAGGAAAATGGTGATGCACATTAAATAGTTTCCAGCCACCAGAGGAGAGCTGAGGTAGATACTGTGGTTTCTTCAGAGGTCCAAATCTCCTCCACATATGGTTAAGCATGGATAAAACATGTATGTCTGTGAATTGTGGACCTAGTCCTTAGGCAAATACCACAAGGAATATGCAATTAAAGTAAATATAAATGTGGGGAACAAAAAATCTGCATGCTTAGTAGAGTCCAACTCTTTGCAACCCTATGGACTGACTGTGGCCTGCTAGGCTCCTCTGTCCATGGAATTCTCCAGGCAAGAATACTGGAGTGGGTTGCCATTTCCTCCTCCACAGGCTCTTTCCAATCCAAGGATCAAACCCACATCTCTTGGGTCTCCTGCATTGGCAGGCAGATTCTTTAACATGGTACCACCTGGGAAACCCATGGGGAACAAAAAAGGAGATAATGTAATTGGGGAGAACTGAGGATAGTCCTAACATTTTCTATTTGCTAATCTTGTTGGTTTTCAAGGAAATTCTTAATCTCCCTCATCTTCAAGGAATATAAAGTTTAAGTGAAGAAACAAAAGTGACACACACTGAAAATTAAACAAAAGTGTGCTCCAAATGCCAGGGTTGGAATATCTTATAGAAACTCAGGGCAAGCTATTTTTCATCAAAAGCTTGTTACCGCTATCCATAAAAGAAACCAATAAACAAGCAATGAAGAAGAAAAAAAACAAAGCAAAATCTCCTGGTGCTTCTGTAAAGCTTATCACTGGTAAGTCTGCATTTCCAGGGAGCCTATTAATTGGAATCGAAAACAAAAAATAAGGGAAAAGGAAAGATTTTATTACTTATAAACTTTATCACATTTATTCTCCAATGACAATTATAGGAATTTTAGAAATGCAAAGCAATATGAATATTTTCTCTAGCAGAAGACAACCACTGTTAATAGCTTTGTGTTTCTATCCAGACTTTTATTTTTTTAAGCGTATAATTTATTCTTACTGTAACCCTAAAACACTTTGTGTTTGCTATTCCATGTTTGTTCTTTTCAGATTTCTTTTTTTTTTAAGTTTCTTGTGCAATTTTAATAAAATTGCTTTCCATGCGTTCTATCCTCTTATAAGCACTCTATAAGAAATTCATAACAGAATATAAATCCCAAGCTCCAGTAAAATTATACACATGTCTGGCAGTTTCCCAATGTTTTTTGAAATACAGTTGACCCATAAACAGCACAGGATTGAACTTCATGGGCCAATTTATATGCAAGTTATTTTTTTTCCAATAAATACATATATGTACTGTAAATGTATTTTCTCTTCCTCATACATTCTTTAATAACATTTTCTTTTCTCTAGCTTACTTTATTATCAGAATACAGTGTACAATAACTTCCATTCTCCAGGGGGTCTTCCCAACCTAGGGATGAAACCCATGTCTCCCACATTGCAAGCAGCTTCTTAACCAGCTGAACCACTGGGGAAGCCCTTAACATACAAAATATATGTTAGTTGACAGTTAAATCATCAGTATAGCTTCCAGTTATGAGTAAGCTGTTAGTAGTCAAATTTTGGAGTCAAAAGGTAGAATTAAAGCATATACTCATTTCTAAATCATTTTTACATATTTTGTCAAAATATTTTTTCTGAATGTGTTAAATTAACTTACACACCATGCAAAGTGTTTATGCATACTGCTCAATTCACCACTATCATTTTAATATATTGGCTAATTCCATGAGAGAGATATAATTTTTAAATTGAATACTAGTAAATATTAAAATATTTTCATGTTCTTAATCAGTTACATCTCTTTCTTATCAATGTTTATTTGCTTAACTTTACTATCATTATCATCATGCCTTTCTTATCAATGTGTAGGCCTTACTAAGGCTTGGTCATAATTTTATATTTGTTTACACACTGTTGTTTTCTTATAGTTGACTTGATATTTCTTATAAACTTAATTAAATGTCTTTTTTGATATATTACACTTTAAAAGTATCACTGATATACTTTTTTGTTTTACACATTTTTAATACACTCACACCAAATTCTTTTTTAAATACCTAAAACAATTTTTATATGAAATGCATCTCTGGTGTTTAATCTATAATTTTTTTAAAATGTATACCATTGTGTATTTGTGATTATACCTGTAGAATTATTTAGATGGTTTTTTGATATAATGGATATATTTATCATGTTATAAAACCAAAAAAATAAAAGAAAAATGGTTTTAATATCCTAAGCAGTTTATTCTTATTTTTTGTCCCTGTTGAGACTGAAAATTATTATAATCTATATAATAGGGTGGTGACTGAAAAGAAATTGCAATATTCATTTTTTATCAATATTTATCACTTCAAGGAATTTATATAAGAGAATAATAGGATAATTTTGCAAAGCTCTTATCCTAACAAGTCATAGAAAAGCTGAATATGTTTACAATATCTTCAATATAGCAATAAAACTGTAGATAATTGAAGTATGATATCACCATATTGTGAAGTGCTGGTCAGCTATTAAAGCATATATAGATACATGTGTATTAGTGTAACAGCAACAACAGTAATGGTAATAATAATAATGACACACTATTTTTGTTGTTGCTGTTGTCACTGCTGTTTGCTAAGTCGTTTCCGACTCTTTAAGATCCCACAGACTTAAACCATGGGGTAACCTGCCAGGCTCCTCTGTCCATGGGGTTTTCCAGACAACAGTACTGGAGTGAGTTGCCATTTCTTTTTCCAGGCGATATACTGTTTACTATACATAACAGGAAAGTTCTAAGGACATTTAATCTTTCCAACAATCATAAGTAGGACTATGTTATCAGTTGTGGTTAAAATTCTGTTGTTCCAGTATCCATGCTCTGAACCCCTTTGCTCTACTGGGAAAATACTCACGTTGTAGTTTTATATATATATATATATATATATATATATATATATATATATATATATTTTTTTTTGGCAAGGATATTTACTTATTTATTTATTTTTATTTTTTTATTTATTTTTATTTCTTTTCCCAATTATTTTTATTAGTTGGAGGCTAATTACTTTACAATATTGTAGTGGTTTTTGCCATACATTGACATGAATCAGCCATGGGTTTACATGTGTTCCCCATCCTGAACCCCCCTCCCACCTCCCTCCCCATCCCATCCCTCTGGATAAGAAAATAAGATCTAACTTTAGTTATATTATATGTACATACACACACAGAGAAAGAGAGAGAGGAAGGAGGAAGAAAAGAAGCAGGGAACAGGGGAGAGAAATGGATACATGATTTAAACTCTTATAGATTTTAAAAATGTTTACCAAAAATTAATGGTTGAGACATACGGATGGGAGAATTTATTCTGATTTGTACTTCCAACTTATTTGCCTTAAAGGAATTTTGGATAACTATTTCATTAAGAGCAGCTGGGCCAATTTAAAACCCACTAATATACCATGTGAATGTGAATGATTCCAGACAGAAAAGAGGGAAAGGACTCTCTCCGGGGATCTAACTGCAGGATTCAGCAACACTGACTGGTAGCTTGTGATAATGTCTTTCAAATGCTAGACAGATGCCTGGGTAGAATCTCTATCTCCTCAGAGGATATGGCTAAGCAAGCCTACTGTTTTTATAAAAATTCAATTTTTATAATTTTAAAATTCTACTTCCTGAGATTTGCTTTAACTAATGGAATGGTTATGGGCTGAATTGTGTCTTCCCAAAATTCACATGATCACATCCTAACTCCTGGTACCTCAAAATGTAAATGATGGTCAACTTTACATATCAACTTGACTGGGCTAAGGGATGGCCAAGAAGTGGGTAAAACATTATTTCTGAATGTGTCTGTGTGTTTCTGAAAGAGATTAGCACTTGGTAGGCTGAATAAAGAAGTTCATCATCATCAATACATGTGAGCATCATCCAATCCACTGAAGTCCTTCTGAGTAACAACAAAAAGGCAGAAGAAAGATGAATGTACTCTCTGTATGAACTGGGAAATCCATCTTCTGCCCTCCACATCTGTGTTCTTGGTTTTTGGGATGTCAGACACAGACTAAATTACACCACCAAGCTTTCCTGGTTCAAACTTATAGAAGGAAGACCATGGGATTTCTCAGCCTCTGTAATCACATGAGCCAATTCTTCATCATCTCTTTCTATAAATTTATATATATAATTCATAATAGGATATATATATATATATATATATATATATCCTATTAGTTCTGATTCTCTGGAGAACCCTAACACAGTACTGTGTTATACTATAATACAGTATATAACCAAATATGGTTATACTTGGAGAGCAGGTCTTTAAAGAGGTAATTAACTTAAAATGAAGCCATTAGTGTGGAGCCCAACTTCAATATGGCTGGTGGCCTACAAGATGAGTAAGAGAAAGACTACAGAGAAGTGCTTACAGGGGAGACCATGTGAAGACATCAGAGTGTTGCCATCTGCAGCCCAGGCAGAGATACCTCAAAGATCCCAACCCTGGTGGCCCCTTAATCTTTGACTCTCAGTTTCTGAATCTGAAAAAAAAAATCTATATTTAAGCTACTTTGTGATATTTTGTTATATTTTGTGATATTCTTGCAAGTCAATGTACTCATTAATGAAGTTAAAGTTACCAAAGGAAGCTTTCTTCTTTTCCCATGCCCTAATAGAATATGACATTGAACTAAGAACACACTATGAATACTAGTTGACTAAATTCAATTTGAGGCATAGACCTCCAGACCATTGGCATCAGCATAACTAGACACTTTTTTTGAAATGCACATTTTTAAGCCCAAAGGTACTACTGAAACAAACTCTGGGGATGGGATAAAGCAGTCTGTTTTAGCAAGTCCTCCAGGTGATCTGGTCCACATTAAATTTTGAGAACAAGGGTTTCAGATGTACTGAACTAGGGACCAGGCAGGTGACATCCATGAGTGATGAAGTCCAGGTGTGAGTCAACAGGAAATGTCTGGCATCATAGCAAACTAGACAAGGCATATGTCTCCATTGGGGTTAGGGCCAGCCAAGCCAACTGGTTAATGTGAAATGATATATTTTTTTTAAGGTCAGCAAGCAGAGTAGAATTTTTGATGGATATTTCATGACTTTTAAATATCGGTAGCCAATTCTTATCATTGTTGGCCAACTGCATAAAACATGTTTGCAGGATATTTCCATCCCACATAAGCTCTATTTAATAATAAGGGAGTTTGGAGGAGGACTGTGTGATAAATCTATTTCCCTTTTGTAAATGTACAATTTCTTGCTATTTCAAAGAAAATTGAGGAAATTATTTTATTTTTTTTTTCTCCTCTTCATGGTGATTTTTATATATGTTGGATGAGAGACTTAAACACACTCTGTGCTTACAACTTCTCATTCTGAAAATGTACAGTTTTAGAATGCATGCCATTCTTTGTTTCATGGTAATATCATCCCAGGGCAGGGTCTGAATTTTGGTTCACTTACAGACAGGGCAGGCATGACTTTAATGGCATGTCTCAGGTGGACAGAGAGGTCTATTTTCAGAGCCCGTGCTGCACGGAGCCGCACTCTCACGGCCATCTGTGACTTGTATATGGGGAATTAAAGGTGGAGATGTACTGACTGGGACAGATTCTTCCTCACTGACCATCTGCCACAGGTGCCGGAAACAGTGCCCATAGTATTCAATCTTCAGATGAAAGACTGAATTAGCTGCCATGAGTTTCTTACTAAATTGTTGCACCTACTGTTTGAATGCCACATTCTATGGCAGAACCTAACTTGTTTTTTTGGCTGCTTTTGTTTGCTTGTTTGAGAGAATTTTTTTTTTTTTTTTTGCACCATATGAAATGAACACGATTTTCATTGAATACTTATGCAAAGAGCCAACTCATTGGAAAAATATCCTGATGCTGGGAAAGATTGAGGGCAGCAGGAGAAGGGGGCAACAGAAGATGAGATGGTTGGATGGCATTATCAACTCCATGGCCATGAGTTTGAGCAAACTCCGGGAGATGGTGAAGGATGGGGAAGTCTGGTATGCTGCAGTCCATGCGGTCGCAAAGAGGCAGGCATGGCTTAGCAACTGAACAACAACAACAGCAAATGAATACAGAGAGAGGAAAAAAAAATGTTTTTAGTAAGTTCTTGATGATTATAAAGTAGGAATATTTGCCAGTGTCCAACACAGCTGGTCTTTTCCTCTGCCCCTACCTCTACCCCTATTCTCGCCCCAGGACTATAGATGAGACCTTAAAGATGATGTTTTCTGCTAGTAACACTACCATAAATAAGGATTATTGTTGGAAGAGCATGAAATGAAGTCACTTCAATAGAGGATAGAAAGTGCAGCTTATCAACTAAAGCTGTGAAAATAATCAACAGACTCCCTACATATTTCAAAGAGAAGGGTTGAAATGGGACAATTTACTTAAATCAGTTAAATCATATATCCAGTCCTTCATTTTGGGAAAATGAATTTTTTTAATTGTATAATCTAAGTGATTGATTATATTTAGAAATATCACTATATTTAGAAACAATCTTAATTAAAGTAGACACAGGGAAAGGAATTATGGCCTTTATGATAAAGATGAAATATTAGCTTAGAGAGGCTAAATGTCAGATCAAAATATGATAGAGTTAGAATGAAAACTGTATCTTGTCTTTATCCAAATTAAAAAATGCGACTACTTATAGTAATCTTTTTCCACATAATTAACTCATACATTGTTGAACTCACAAATCCCATGAGTCAGATAATTTTGGATCATCTATGGCTTTATTAATTCATTTTCTAATTCATCAATAGACTCAAGACTCAAAAGACTATTCTGCTATAAACACTCCTCACAATTAGAAAGGAAACTATCCTTATTTGGATGGTTTATCATTTTCCCCTCCTCCAAATGCCAATATTCTTTTCTTTCTTTTTTTTTTTTTAATTATAGTACCTTCCTTATTTTCTTCACAGCTCTCAGATTTGGTGTTAGATATTCTGTTTCATTTTCAGCAGATTTGCTATTTCATATAAGGATGAGGGTAACATTAACATACTGAGCATGTAGTAGATGACAGAAAAACAGTCCTTCGATTTAACAGAGCCTCATACTAGAACCTCTACAAGGAAATCAAACCCTCTACTCTGAAGTCTGACAGCCTATTTTCTATGGATTTTTATCTTATAAGAGTCTCTTTCTATGACATTAGTTGTATTTTCTTTTTTTTAATTTTCTTTTCTTTCTTTTTTCTTTTTTTATTTATTTTTATTAGTTGGAGGCTAATTACTTTACAATATTGTAGTGGTTTTTGCCATACATTGACATGAATCAGAAATCTTCCAGCAAACAAAAGCCCAGGACCAGATGACTTCACAGCTGAATTTTACCAAAAATTTAGAGAAGAGCTAACACCTATCTTACTCAAACTCTTCCAGAGAATTGCAGAAGGCAAACTTCCAAACTCATTCTATGAGTCCACCATCACCCTAATACCAAAACCAGACAAGGATGCCACAAAAAAAGAAAACTACAGGCCATTAGTTGTATTTTCAAAGTTTCCCTTATTCTCTCAATTTCTGTTAACCTGAGATCAGCATGTGCCAAACTGAAGAAGAATGAAAGGAGCTGAAATTGGTGAGGAAACACATTTGTTTAAATCATCTCACATAACACAGTTAAAAGATCTATCCCAATTCTTTTTCAGATGAAACTATAAAGAATTAGACATTTTGTAGTCTAAGATGGATCTGCATCTACACAGATGTGCACTTTCTCTCAAATGGCCTTGATGTTCTTGGAAAGAAAAGAAAAGAAAAAAACCAAAAACAAAAAAATGATTGTGCAATAAAATATATATCTGTTTTGTTGCCAAGTTGTTTGGACAAATTTCCAACCAGATGCAAGACTGAATTGCATAATCAAAATAACTAATTTTGAGACTTTTTGGGCCGCATCCTCCTCCTACTTAAACTGCACTACAAATGCATTCAGTCCTCAAGAAAGCAGGTTCTGACTAAGGTCAAGTCTATGTTTCAAGAAAACAAGCAGTACTTTGTTATCTCTTCTGTTTATTTTCACAATAATATGACAAGTATTTGTTGGGTTGACTCTTGAAGATGCAGATGGCTACTACATGATCTCCAAATCTATATTCATCTAGGAAATTCTAATTGTGACAGTAATATGAATTGATTTGCATTTCAATGGCATAAAACTAGTTTAGTTGATTTATTTGTGTCCCAACTGGAATGAAACTGATGCACTTATAGATACCTTGCCAAAAAAAAAAAAAAAAAAAACAAAAACACCAAAGATATCAATATTATTTGATCAATATTATAATATTGATCAAAATATCTGCTCCAGAGAGTACACATTGACCTTCCTTACCTCCATCTCTTCTTACAAATTGAGATTTTAAAAATGTCTGTATCTTCACAAAATATATCCCAGTCACTAGATGAGTTTTCACACAGAATGCATCAACCAGTGAAGTCTCAACTATATTATCTACCTAAGACCATGTCATTTGGTCCCATCACTTCATGGGAAATAGATGGGGAAACAATGGAAACAGAGGCTGACTTTATTTTTCTGGGCTCCGAAATCACTGCAGATGGTGATTGCAGCCATGAAATTAAAAGACGCTTACTCCTTGGAAGGAAAGTTATGACCAAGCTAGACCTCTGCTATTAAAAAGCAGAGACATTACTTTGCCAACAAAAGTTCATCTAGTCAAGGCTATGTTTTTTCCAGTGGTCATGTAAGGATGTGAGATTTGGACTGTGAAGAAAGCTGAGTGATGAAAAATTGATGCTTTTGAACTGTGGTGTTGGAGAAGACTCTTGAGAGTCCCTTGGACTGCAAGGAGATCCAACCAGTCCATCCTAGAGGAAATCAATCCTGTGTGTTCATTGGAAGGACTGATGCTGAAGCTGAAACTCCAATACTTTGGCCACCTCATGCGAAGAGTTAACTCATTGAAAAAGACCCTGATGCTGGGAGGGATTGGGGCAGGAGGAGAAGGGGACCACAGAGGATGAGATGGCTGGATGGCATCACCAACTCAATGGACATGAGTTTGAGTAAACTCCAGGAGTTGGTGACGGACAGGGAGACCTGGCGTGTTGCGATTCATGGGGTCACAACGAGTCAGACACGACTGAGCGACTGAACTGAACTAAACTGAACTGACAGTGTGATTGAGCCATCATTAGCTTTCATCAATGATAATAATTTGCATCTTTATTATTTTCCTTCACACTAAACACTGACAAAAGCACACAAGAATTCTACATTCTAAGTTGATTTTAAAAATCTTATAAGGGCATGCTTGGTTATACCAGAGAAACAGTACATAGTGAAGGGTGATGAGCTCTAGGAATGTGATGATCTGGGTGGAGCCATCAGTTGGCACAGTTGACCTTACTTCTAATCTTTAGTGCTTTTGAAGGCCATGGAAGCAATCATCACATGGGAATGTGCCCCGTGTCCAGTATCCTCCCTACCTTCTATCCTCCTCTTGTAGATGGATCCCTTTTAGACACTCCTTTCCAGAACCCTCTACCAAATTATCACAATAAAAATGAGAACTTAGTCTATTGTTTCTGATTTTCATTAGATTTCTTATTACTATCTGGAATAATGATGTGGCTATAGACCAAAAAGGAAAACCGGTCCTGGTTTTCCATTGCCACAATAATCCAGGATGCACCATTACTTTCCATTGCTAAGAGAGAAGAATTCTGAAGAGGAACTCAGTCTCCAAAATCAGCAGAATCACATGTTATATATTCTAAACTTTTCTATCTCAGGCAACAAAAAGATCATTTTTATTTCACTTTACCAGACAGCAGTAATTGAATAGATCGCCAGTGTTTAATCCTCAGCAAAAAAAAAAAAAAAAAGATAATACTTTCATGTAGCTTATATGAGAACTTTTTGTACAGAATCTGTGATCTTCAAATATAGATTTTCAGTATTCCTTTAAGCAGTCCTTTTGAAGTTCACCAATTTATGACTATTCTGACTTTTCTCTTCCCCTTCAGGTCATGAAGTTTCATCTATCTAAATTAAGGGTCACTGGGGAACACTCAGCAGTTCTCAGAAAAGGTTTACGGTTTACTCATGGAGAAAAGGGGTTCTTGGATTTTGAGGTTTTAAGAGGTTATATGGCAGCCTGAGCCTTTGGATTTTCTCAAAGGAGTCATTATAAAAAGCAAAGTCAAATTTATAAATTGTGAACCTTAGCCTTTTTTCAGGCTTCTCTTATGGCTCAGCAAAAGACTGGCCACCCACTACAGTATTCTGGCCTGGAGAATTCCATAGACTGTATAGTCCATGGGGTTGCAAAGAGTCAGACATGACTGAGGGACTTTCACTTTTACTTCACTTTCAGCCCTTTTTACTTTTTCACCATATTTCCCTGCACCAACCTCTCTTCCTGGAGGATGGCCTGGGAGATGAAGGACTCTCCTTTTCCATGGGCTAATAGCATACATTCTGGATCATAAAACTAATGTGGAAACAGTGTCTACTGTATTGGCAATAGCCAAATATATGCGTGCTGGGTCCTGTCTGACTCTTCTCGATCCCTTGGAAGGTAGCCAGCTAGCTTCCTCTGTCCATGGAATTCTCCCAGCAAGAATACTGGAGTGGGTTGCAATTTCCACTTTCAGGTGATTTTCCTGACCTAGGGATTGAACCCATGTCCCTGGCATCTCCTGCATTGGCAGAAAGAAATATTATACTCCAATAAAAATTTTATTTTAAAAAAGGAATATTGTCTGTGGACAACATCTTCAGCCTATGCTCAAGAGTTCTAGTTGACCCTTTTTGAAGCCCTGGTGTCCTACACATCTCAGACTTCACTAGCCTGACAGTCACATAAGCCGATTTCTTGCAATAAAAAAAAAAAAAAAAACTAATATAAGCGTTCTGTTTTAAATAAAAGAGAAAACATTATGATAAAGTAAAATTTCTTTTCTTCACAGCATTTAAGATATAACAGAAGAGAAACTATTAAATATACTCTCACTAGCCACATCCCTATTAGTTTTCTATTACTGTTTTAACAAATGACCACAGAATTAGTGGCTAAAAGCAAATTTTGCAGTTTTTCAGATTTGAAAGTCAGAAGTCTAGGAGGAAATCTGTTTTCCTTTTCTAGCTTATTATAGACTTCCTAATTTATGTGGCTTGTGGCCCCTTCCACCATCTTCAAAGCCACCAGTGCACCATCTTCCAATCACTCTGTCTGATTCTTTGCCTCACTCTTCCTTATAAGGACACTTGTGATTACATGGGGATCATCCAGATCATCCAGGACATCTTCTAATCTCATTATTAGCTTATTAACAAATTTAATTCAACCTGCCACCTTGATTTCCCTTTACTATAAAAATTAATATATTCAGTTTCCTGGGATTAGGACATAGACACCTTTGAGGGGTCATTATTCTTACTACAACACCATCTATTGTGTTTGCATCCCTGTTACTAATATTGAATTATTGCATGTTTTTGTCTGTCCTGAAACCTCTAATGCAACAGCTCCACTTTCCATAAATGTAAACTCTTTGCTCCAGAGACTAATTGCTGTTGTTGTTTTCCTAACACCTATTCAAGTGGCGATTAGACTTAAATTCATACTTTCACGAGTCTGCCAATTTAATACTGACTTTGAATACTTTCTTCTCTAGTAGTATAGCTATACTAAATTATAGTTTAGGTATCTATCCTTAAACTATAATTTTGATCTCACTTTACCCTGAATCCATACTTTCCCCCAAATCTGTCTTAAAACCTTCTCTTTTCCTCCCTTTTCAAAAGTCGTTCACCACTCTTTAAACATGTTTACTTTGCCTAAAAAGCACCTCTTTGATCCTATATTTTTTTTCTACTTATCTAGTCCATTTCATTAAAAAGTTTTATCTACATTTAAACTCTGTAATCTTTCTGAAACTGTTGCTGTTTAGTTTTAAGAAGACCAAAAGAGGAGAAAGCAAAAAACGGGGGGAAAAAATACAAAGAGCAAATTCTGATCAATTTCCATGTTTGCTGTTGCCTAATCTCTATAGATGTTCAGATACACATCAGCTTTATGTGTTTCCTTGAAGACTAAAAGGGTATCTAGCTGAGCTGTCTCAGGAGCTTTTCAAGCAATGAAACAGTAAAGAACAATAGAAAGTTCTGAACTGAGATTTGACTCCTTTCCTTGTCTCTTCTAAAGAAACAAGGAGAAAGCATTCTAAAGTTGAATGCTTTGGGGAATATTAGCCTTGCCTACTTCACAGGGTTGCATAGGGAATGAAGTGTTGAGTTACCTATTTACATAAATAAAATGAATGTGATAACTATTGGAAACAATAGATAAGCATTATAAAATATAAATGATCAGAGGGATAGATACTAATTTTTAATGTTTAATACATTAAATTTATACATGTATTGTATACATGTATAAATTACATAAGGCCCTTGTAAATATAGAAGGACTATAATCAAAAATATGGAAGCTTTGAGGTACTGAGATTCTGAGAAATATTTGTTGTTCCATCATTCAGTCATGTCCAACTCTTTGCAAACCCATGGACTGCAGCACACCAGGCTTCCCTGTCCTTCAGCATCTCCTAAAGCTTGCTCAAACTCATGTCCATTGAGTCAGTGATGCCATCCAACCATCTCATCCTCTGTCATCCCCTTTTACTCCCACCTTCTATCTTTCCCAGCAGCACAGTCTTTTCTAACGAGTCAACTCTTCACATCAGGTGGCCAAAGTATTGCAGCTTTACTTTCAGTATCAGTCCTTCCAATGAATATTCAGTTTTGATTTTTTCTAGGATGGACTGGTTTGATCTCCTTGCGTTCAAAAGTTTGGAAATAATCTGTGTGTTTATTATTGATTGAATACAAGTGACTAAAAGTTTTAAGAATTCAAATATAATTAATCTGCTTTTCATTTTTCATGTGCTGGAGTGGTCATTTCTTCCTAAGTTTGAATTTTCAAATTATAGAAAAACGTAGTTCAATTCACTTTTCAGATTTGGCATTTGGCACATTTGTCATACTTTTTTTCAAGTATGACATGTATTCACTTATTCATTCCATGAAGTAAAATCATATAAATATGACTTTATACACAGTTATTAAGTAAATTGTAAAGATCTTTACCTTTGAAAAAAAAATTGATATAAATTGAAGATTGCCGTTCAGAAAATTACCTTCTTATTTTTCTGTACCCTAATACTGATGTTCAGGAAAACTGATAGGTACACTGTCATAGGTAGCCTAACATTGAATATAAACATTTTAATCTTTGGAGTTTCTGCAAATGCACTAGATGAAGACTGTTGAATGATACCAGATGCCATTATTTCTGGGGGGGGGGGGGGGTGTCTTTCATGCACTCTATATGTTTGGACAAATATAATATTAAGCATTTACTACAAATTCCTAGTGATATTATAAATATAAATAAAATTAGAAACAACATTCTAGATTATGCTATGGCCTTATTTTTGTGGAATCTAAAAGAAAGAAAGTGAAAGTGTTAGTGGCTCAGTTGTGTCCAACTCTTGGGGATCCCATGGATCCTTTGTGATCCCGTGGACTATAGCCCACCAGTCTCCTCTGTCCATGGGATTCTCCAGGCAAGAATACTGGAGTGGGTAGCCATTCCCTTCTCCAGTGGATCTTCCTGACCCAGGGATCAAACCTGGATATTCCACATTGTAGGCAAATTCTTTACTGTCTAAGTCTCCAGTGAAGACAGTGCTTAAAAAAGCATGGTTGATTAAGTGAAATAGGCTTAAGTCCTTTCAATATATTTCCCTATAGGCTTATTTCAGCTGATTAAAATTAAAATAGAATAGCAGAGTAAAGAAGCGTTAATAGATGCCATTAAACTATGAGTTCCATTCATAAAAATTACTTCCCAATGCTAGTAGTTTCAGTTTCGTTTTGAAAGTACATTGTAGCCCATTCTGTAATCTACAAAAGTTAAATAATTCAAGATGGAAACTACTACATATGGCATATTTTCAGTGATATATTTTTTAAAATAATGTTTTATTTATGATGCTAAGAGAATGTTTAATTCTGAAGAAGAGAATTATAGACTTGTTCATGATTCAAGTACATTGCTTTCCCATGTTTTCTGTATTTTGCCTTAATATAAAATGATCTCTAAATTAAAATCTACTACTTTTTGAAATAATTTAAAACTTAAAAATATTTCTGAACTTCAGCAATAGTTTTATTTGAGTGGAAGTGTGTACAACACTCACTAATACAATTCTTAGTTTGTTAGATGTGTGACTATATTACATACTAACTAGATGTTTCCTAAATATGGTTCATATCTCATAATTTTCCCAGAGTAGATAATTGGGATAGATTCCCATGGAAGAAAGACTTCCTCTTCATGCTTCTCAAGAGCTCAGCCAATGAGAAACTATCACAACTCATCCAATAAAATGTCACTATATTTCAAAATCCCAATTCCTTCAACAAACTCTTTGTTTACTATAGTCTTCCAAATTTATTTTTTCCTCTTTAAAAGAGTTCTCCTTTCCTTGTTGAGGAGAACTTGTATGTTGCAGACCCTGAATTCTAATTCCCTGTTAATGCTATATAAACTCATTTTTGCTGGAGAGATACCTGGCAGTCAATGGGTTTTTAGAGAGACAACTATTAGGCTTTTTTTTTTTCAAATATGTTCATTTAAAACACTTTAAAGGTTTGCTTATTTCCTAAATATTTCTTTCCATGTATTCATAATGTTAAATATAAGAGTGTGTGTGTGTTCAGTCATGTCCAGATCTTTGTGACCCAGTGGGCTGTAGCCCACCAGGCTCTTCTGTCCATGGAATTCTGGAGTGGGTTGCCATTTCCTCCTCCAGGGCATCTTCCCAACCCAGGGATCAAACCCACATCTCCTGCATCTCTTGCATTTGTAGGCAGGTTCTTTTATCACTGAGTCACCAGGGAATCCTGTTAAATATAAATGGTGAGCTAAAGGAATTGGAAGCCTTAATTGGATGAATACAAGCTTTGTTTAAGTGCATTTTTACAATCACACAAAGAAATATGTGATCCTTTATTTTTGAATAGATATCAACATAGAAAATTAGGCTATTTAGATTTTTTTTTTTTTTTTGCCTGTTTCACATGGCATGCAGGATCTTAGTTCCTTGACCAGGAATTGAACTCATGCTCTGTGCAGGGAAGACCAGATTCTTAACCACTGGATCACCAAGAAGTCCCTATTTAGAGTTTTATTTTATGTTAACTTTAAATAATATATGAAAGTATGTAGGTGGCTTTACATCTGAACTCAAGAAGCATTAGCCAAGTAGGACATGTTCTGTTAAGTGTAAACAGCTTTTGGTATCTTAAAGATGCATGATAAACTTACCCAAGTAGTAAAACAATATTTAGAAACATAGAAAATATTTATTTACACTTAGCAAGGATCACATGGCAGTTGCTGAAAAAATACAAAAATACTAAAAAGGCTTTATGTTGGATTTTTTTGTGTGTCAGTTGAATAACAACCAATCCCGTATGAATTAAAACTTATCTCCTCAAAAGAAGAAAGGTTTTTTGAGAATATAGCAAATTTTATTTTGTCAAGTTGAGGCAAATACTTTTTTCAGGAAAAATATTTTACCATAGCAACCATGTAATTGTGTGAGTATGTATGGTGTGTGTGTAGACATAAGTGTGTGTGTATTTGAAGAAGGAATGTGTAAAGTTATAAAAGCAATGTTTACAATTTCAACTTCTGAAACATAATCAACTTGAGAGTAATGACCTGCGTGAGCTTCCCAGGTGATGCTAGTGGTAAGGAACACATCTGCCAATGTAGGAGACATATGAGATGCAGGTTCGATCCCTGGGTTGGGAAGATCCCCTGGCAGAGGGCATGGCAAGCCACTCCAGTATTCTTGCCTGGAGAATCCCATGGACAGAGGAGACTGGTGGGCTACCGCCCATAGTATTGCAGAATCAGACACAACTGAAGCGACTTAGCATGCATACAGGCAGTGACCAACACAACAATTAATTAACAGCATGTGTTTTGCAAGATGATATCACTGCTTGTATCTATATCTAGTTATCTAAAAGGTCACTATTTTAAAAGTAGAATTTTAAAACTATGAATGCCTAAAATTTTAATATTCATCAGGCCATAAGTTAACATCTGTGATCATAATTTAGTAGTGGAGTGGAGTGTGTGTGCTCAATCATCTGACTCTCTGTGAACCCACAGACTGTAGCTTACCAGGCTCCTCTGTCCATGGAATATTCCAGGCAAGAATACTTGAGTGGGTTGTCATTTCCTCCTCCAGGGGATATTCCTGACTCAGGGATCATACTGGCATCTCTTGCAGCTACTGCATTGGCAGGCGAATTCTTTACCACTGGACCACCTGGGAAGCCCCATAATTTACTAATAGCATACCAATTTCGCTTCTCAGTTTTAAGTTGACCCCTTAAGCCACATCTTCAAAGGCACAGACAGCTTGAAGAGGGGAGTCAAGTTCAAGGAGACACCTGTAAGTGTTCAAATGTGCACAGTTCAAATGTGCTCTTGTTGCTTGAAAAGTGCCTGTTTGTCCAAAGGAAGACAGACTGCTGACACTGAAAAGTAAAGATGTTGAGGTTCTGAAATAACACCTCCTCTTATTAATCTGCTCACTCAAAATAGGGGAATATAAACAATGCCAAAGGACATTCAAGATAAGGAATAAAATTATTTTTCTA